>NC_090814.1:100191466-100491466 GCF_000390325.3 Nicotiana tomentosiformis | reverse complement strand
GGAAGAAATTTACGTGGAACAACCCGAGGGGTTTGTGGTTCCTGAAGGAAAACAAAAAAGGTGTGTTGACATGTTAAGTCACTTTACAGACTAAAACAAGCACCCAAACAATGACATGTGAGATTTGACCAAATAATATTGTCAAATGATTTCAAAATTAATGGGTGTAAACAAATATGTTTACGTTAAGAATATTTCAAATCATATAGTCATTATTTGATTATATGTGGATGATATGTTGATGAAATATTTTAAATGTGGAGGCTTTCAGCTTATGCATGACAAAAGCCAATGTTAGACGTAATGTCTAAATGATATAATTTTTGAACTCCACCAATTCTTAGTGGATATTGATATGATAGTCAGTGAATTCATTACTTGTTCGGTCTTAGTGATGACTAGTGATGAAACTACAAATTTGAAAGTTATTTACGTGCCTTTCCAGAAATGATTTATTTTTTTTGAACATATATAATGTTTAGCTCTTTATGAAAGGGTGTCACTTGGAAGGCTGTGACTTCTCATGAAAAGTGTGTTTGTATGTTTTGTATAAACATGATCGTTCATGACCGAATATATTAATAGGTTGGTCTACAATGAGGTGAACCAACCGATGAACATGACCAAAATCGATTGCAAGTTGGATTTGTTTCATGAATGAAGGTGCTATAATTTGCATATCATATAGACATATAAATAAATGGCATACAAATGCTTGAAAATGGCGGAGTGGTTGCGAAATGTATATATTAAAAGGTTGTGGCCACAACTAATGCCAACTATTCCAACTATTGTTATAATATACTATTGCTACATTAAGTGTAGTCAATTATCTGATGTGCAATAGAAAGTCGAGACGTATTTAGTTTACGCAATAAGGAAGTTCGCATTGAACTGTCATGACTATAAAATGAGTCTTGGGATATTTGAAATATATCCATGACTATGCATTACACTATAATAAGTATCATGCGGTTATTGAGGGGTATAGTGGTGCAAATTGGATCACCGGATCAAACTAAACTAAATCCATAAGTGAATATATTTTTACAATCAGTGGAGGAGCAGTGTCTTGAAAATCGTCCAAACAAACGTGCATTTCCGCTTTACAATGGAGGCTGAGTTTATATCCTTAGACAAGGCCGGTGAAGATGTTGAATTTCTCCGGTTCTATCTAAGCCTAAAATTGGTACCTACATGCATACATTGCGATAGTCAAGCAGCAATAGGAAGGGATGGGAGCATTACTACTCTCTAGAAGAATTATTATAATTGACTATGTGAAGTCAAGCGATAATACGTCAGATCCATTTACAAAAAGCCTAACTAGAGAGGTAGTTGGAATATTGTGATGACCCAAAATATCATCTTTAAATTTAATAAGTGATTCTATATTCTATAACCTCAAAAAATACCATTTGTCATTCCTCGACTTGCATACTCAGTCCGTACAATTTTTCGAAAAGTTTTTATGTGAAAAATGGATTAAAATGGGAAATAGAGCTTTAAAACTCAACTAAGTTGACTTTGGTCAATATTTTGAGAAAACAGACTCGGATCAGTATTTTGAAAATTCAGGTAGGTCCGTATCGTGATTTGGGACTTGGGCGTATGCCCGGAATCGAATTCCAAGGTCCCTAGCCCGAGCTATGGACTTTTGTTGAAAAATTAAAAGCTTGAAAGCTTAATGATTTCTAAGAAATTACTGATGTTGGATTTATTGACCTCGGCTCTGTATTTTGGTTTCGGAGCCCGGTATAGGTCCACTATAATATTTATGACTAGTCTGCCGAATTTAGTGAGAATCATAGTTGATTTGACGTGATTCGGACGTCCGGTTGTAAAAATATAAGTTTTAAAGTTTTCTTGAAAATTTCCTTTGATTGGGTGTCCGATTCGTAGTTCTAGGTGCTATTTTGGCGATTTGATCGCACGAGCAAGTTTGTATGATATTTTAGAACTTGTGTGCATGTTTGGTTTGGAGCCCCGAGGGCTCGGGTGAGTTTCGGATAGGCTACGGGATGATTTCGGACTTAGGAAATCTGGTTTTTTACAGACTTTAGGCTTCTGGTATGTTCTTCTTCGCGTTCGCGAAGGTACTCTCGCGAAAGCGAAGAGCAAATTGGGCAGGCACATTTTGTGCTCGCATTCATGACATAGTGGCCGCGCTCACGAAGGCTTGAGGTTCAAAGCTTCGCCTTCGCGATAGAAGCCTCACGTTCGCGAAGGGAAAGAGACAGGCCAGGAAAAATTAGCCTTCACGTTCGCGAAGAGTAAAATTTGGCAGAACATAATTTTGCTTCGCGAACGCGAGGCACTGACCGCGTTCGCGAAGGGTAAAAATCCCAGAAACAAAACTTAAGTTTTGGAAATGGGGTTTCAACCCATTTTCAATTCTTTCCCATTTTTGAGCTCGGGTAAGGCGATATTTGGACGATTTTAACGGAAAAACATTGGGATAAGTTTTTCTTATCCTATATTGATTATATTTCATTATTTCATACTTATTTTTATCATGAATCCGTGAAAGTTTGGAAGAAAAATCAGATTTTTATAAAATCTTCCAAAAATAAAAAATTAAGATTTGAAGGTCCATTTGATATTGAAATTGGACAAATTTGGTATGGTTGAACTCCTATCGGAACGGGTGTTCGGATTTCTTGATTTTTCTCGAGATTTGAGACGTGGGTCCCACTGCCGAATATTTTAATGAATTTCGGATTTTTATACGGAAAATTTGTAAATTCATATGGAATTAATTCCTATGATTCGTATTGAATATATCGAATTGTTTATGAATAGATTTGAAGCTTTCAGAGGAAAATTTAAAAGGAAAAGATGTGGTTGAATAATTGATTGGAATTTGCAAAGCGAGGTAAGTGTCTGGGTTAACCTTGACTTGAGGGAATAGAAACCTTAAATTATTTGTTATGTAAATTGCATGTGAACGATGTATAGGCGAGGTGATGAGTGTCTATACGTCATCAAATTAATTGTTTGCCTGCTTACTTGAAAAATCATAAATTATTTTTAATCATAAATTAATTATTATAATAATTGTTTCTCTCTTATTCTTTGCCAAATATTAATTCTTTGACTTCCTGCATTAATTGTTACATGCTATTTGAATTATGTGTTTTAATTGTTATATGACATTTAGCATATTAAATATTAAACTGCCTATTTTCTCCCTGATCTCTATAATAATTTGCTATTTGTTATTGTTTGTTTCATGATTAAATCATAATTGTTGTATGCTTGTTTTCTTATGATTTTATATTAATTGTTGCATTTATTGGAGATCGGTTGCACGCCGCAACATACTTATTAATAGTTAATATTGGAGGATCGGATTGCATGCCGCAACAGACTTATTAAAACGTTAATATTAGAGGATCGGGTTGCATGCCGTAACAGACTTATTAAAAGGTAATATTGGAGGATCGGATTGCACGCCGCAACAGACTTATTAAAAATTTAATATTGGAGGATCGGGTTGCATGCCGCAACAGATTTATTAAAAGTCTATATATATAGTTGATTGAAATAAATATATCACAGACTTATTAAAAGTTAATATTGGAGGATCGGGTTGCACGCCGCAACACACTTATTAAAAAGTTAATATTGGAGGAACGGGTTGCACGCCGCAACAGACTTATTAAAAGTCTATATATATACTTGATTGAAATAAATATATGACAAACTTGATTAAAAGGAAAATATTGGGAGAGCGGGTTGCACACTGCAACAGAATTGAATGTGAATATATTGTGAGAGCGGGTTGCACGCTGCAACAGAATTGGTTGAAATAATAATGGATTATGACTGCTGGGTTGACTTCAATTATTATAAATGAGTTACCTAATTTATTTCTATTATTTGTGGTTGTTATTAATATTGCGTACAAGTTAATATAAGTGAACCGCCTTAACCTCGTCGCTACTTTGTCGAGGTTAGACTCAACACTTACCAGTACATGGGGTCGGTTGTACTGATACTACACTCTACACTTCTTGTGCAGATTTTGGAGTTGGTCCCAGCGGCGTACCATAGACTTGCTCGGATTTCATCTACCAGAGGATACTTAAGGTATAACTGCATGGCGTCTGCAGTTCTGAAGTCCCCGTCTATTTTACTTTAGCTGTGTGTTTATTTCCAGACAACTTTATTTTATTCAGACCATTATTTGTTTTTATTCTAGAAGCTCGTGCACTTGTGACACCAATTCTGGTATGGTATTTAGATATCGTTGTTTTTATGGATATATTTCAAACTTTTCTTCCGCATTTGTTTCTTTGATTATTAATAATTTAAAATTTGTTTAAAAATTGGTTAATATCATTCTAACATTGGCTTGCCTAGCAAGTGAAATATTATGTGCCATCACGGTCCGAAGGTGGTAATTTTGGGTCGTGACAGTTGGTATTAGAGCACCAAGTTACATAGGTCTCACGAGTCACGAGCAAGCTTAGTAGAGTCTGGGTCGGTTTTTCTGGGTTTAATTTTGGCATAAAATACCTGTTTTGGCAGCTACACCACCTGCCAGCATACCAATACACCTAATAACAACAACAACAACAACAACAACAACAACAACAACAACAACAACAACAACCAAAACATTCAATAAATACTTTAAAACTAACAAATTAAAGTTCAATTGAACATAAAAATCCAAAACCAAGTTAAAACTAATTACAACTAGTTCAAAACTGGTTCTATTTGTCTACTTCAAAGTATATAAAAGTCAAGGGGTGTTTTTTACAGCATCATCATCGTCGTTTGATGAACTTTCATTTACAAGACGGTATAGAGATCGGTCTTGTGGAGGATGGGAAGAATGATCACGGGGAGGACGGGAGGAACGATCACGAGCAGGACGGGAGGAACGTTCACGTGGAGGTCAAACCTCTGGAGATGACTCACGAGATCGGGGCAACGAAAAAGCTCCACTAGATAGGAGAGTTCTGATCTGAGCTTGCATGCCAAGGAATTGAGCATCTCTTTCCTTGGCCGCTTCTAGCTCG
This sequence comes from Nicotiana tomentosiformis, assembly GCF_000390325.3. NCBI lineage: Eukaryota > Viridiplantae > Streptophyta > Magnoliopsida > Solanales > Solanaceae > Nicotiana > Nicotiana tomentosiformis. The sequence continues at coordinate 100,486,436 of NC_090814.1, read as the reverse complement.
GATGTGAGCTTTATCACTGTCTCCCGCATAGCGGAGAAGATCTTCCTATTAAGTTGCTCGCCTTGCGAGGAAGTCTCTATTCCTCGCATTCCACACTTATAGCGATGGAAGATTTTAGTAGGAAGCCGTATACCTTCCCCCATTTTGGACCGCCAACAGACTCCAACCATATTCTTTCAGCATCCTCGTTCGAAGGTTGGGTTGGCTCACCCGATTCACCAGCTGGATGACTACGAATGAATTCCTCCACGTTACTTTGGTAGCGACCCTATATTATTTTAAATTAAATCAGTATTTCAAAATTTTTATAAAAGTAAATTATAATACTTAAAGAAAATTAAAAGCTTACATTTGCAGTCGAGGCCCGTTCCTCGACCCACTTATCTTGATCCCCCTCTTTCTTCTTCTTCACAATATGCGTCTCCTTGAATAGCTCATCATGACTCATTGGACGCCCATACTTCTTTTCCTGAAAAAACAAATTAATTTAGTTAATAAACAGAATAAATATATTTAGAAAAGTAAAATAATTTAAGCTATTACGTACCAATCTTCTTTTTATTGTCCCTAGGTTGATCGCACCTCCAGTGTGCAAGGAGCCTCCCTTCTCGGATGCGCAAGCTTTCTTTCTTTTTTCACTCCTCTCTAAGAACTCCGCGGTAAGACATTTACTTTGCAAATCATTCCACAAATTCTCAAGTAACCAGCCATGCCTCTTGTTCTTCTTTCTAGCATCCGAGAAAGCATCCGCCAATCTCTTGCGAGCTTTATGATGAAAATTTGCAGCCACTTCCGCTCTATAGCGGTCTTCCCATACACACTTGCTATGTATTTCAAAAGTTAAATATTATATGTAAACATCATAAATATAAATTATTAAACTGTTTAAAAGAACATTTATACCTTAAATTGATTGAAAATTTGCTCCTTCAGCGAGAATGGGCAATCAGTCCAAGTCGCATAAGGGCCATCATAAAGCTTTTTGATGGCATTTGTGATTATCTTCGTAGTCTTATTACCCGGCTTGAACCTACAATTTAACAATAAAAACACATTAATATCTTAGTAAAAATGTTACAAATCAATGGGCGCAAAAATAATGAATAACACTTACTCATCACCCTCAGGACTATGATGATCCTGCCATATCGATCATAATGCACTACCTCGTCATCACCATCCGAAGCATGTGTATCAGAGGCATGTGAAGACGGTGCAGGCGGGTCAGAGCTACTGCCTCGCAGGCGAAGGCCTGCAATAGATAGAGTCACTGATGAAGATCGTTTCGATCCCTGTGACTGCGACATAGCTGGATGCGACCCAAGTGGATGTCATACTGATGTATATGACCTGAGTGGCTGTGACATGGATGGATGCGATCCATGTGGCTGTGATATGTAGGGATATGATCCATGTGGATGTGATGTAGATGGCTGTGAGGCAACTGGACTATATGTCGGACGTATAGTCCTATGGCCCTGTGATGGAAGACCTGGTGTCTGAATGAAGGTGTACCGCTCGTGATGTTGTGGCAGCTCAGTATAGCCGTGTGGTGGAGGATAAGACATAGGCATCTCTGAAAAGGGTGGACAAGAGGGTCTATTATTTTGTACCCTCCTCTTTCCATTCCTACCCTTTTCTTGACCCCGAGAACTAGTAGGGTCATTGTTACCTTGACCCTTGCCTGCCATCTGCATAATATAATATACATTTAGATTGAAACATATAAGAAACTAGCTATAAAACGAGAGTGCTTTAAAAACCCAACTTTTTAATCCTCGTCAATGTATTGTTCCTCGTCCGAGAATTCTTCATCCTCACTTGTTTGAGCTTCATCAGTTGATTCTTCCTCATTTATATCAACTTCTTCCAATATGCGTTCATGATGTTCCAAATCATTTTCTTACTGATCGTCCACTATTTGGTGAACATTGGAGATATCGTTTTGATATGCAACATCTAACACGTTCTCGACTTCCACCCTTCCTACATGCTTAGTTTTTATTACAACCCACCAATCGGACTTATTCCGCTGCAATGGATAACGAGCATAATCCACTTGCCTAACATTATGTGCAATTATGAAAGGATCATAGCAATCATACTCCCTCGTATGATTAACCTCAATTATGTTGTATTGGTGGTGTACTCTTGTACCTCTTGTTGAATTTGGGTCAAACCACTTGCATGTAAAGAGTATCAATTTCTTATATGGCCAACCTATTGTCACGACCCAAAAACCTAATCTGTCGTAATGGCGCCTATCGTGGAACTAGGCAAGACGACTCATTTCCAAACAAAACCGATTTTTTTATTTTTGTTTCAAAGATAATTTCAATACTAGTTAACATAAAACCTTCATTTAAGGAGTTCAAATCAAATAAAATAAATGTGCGGAAAAGAAAAGCCCGACATCGGGGTGTCACTAGTCATGAGCATCTACTACAATCTATCTAACAATATCAAGACTAACTCAGCCTAGAAAATAGATAAATACAACTAGAGGAAGATAAGAGGGAGAAGAGAAGGGGGCTGCGATCGCCAAACAGCTACCTTGCTATCTCCGAGAAATTCTGCAACCAGAACACTTAATAACGGCTACCGTGTCCAGCTACACCTGAATCTGCACACAAGGTGCAGGGAGTAATGTGAGTATGCCAACTTAGTAAGTAACAACAATAAATAAATATTGAGCAGTAGTGACGAGCAATAAAGCATATAACGTTCATATCAAGAAATCTCAATAAAATACTACATGCTCTTAAAAATCAGGATTTGAATCAAACATCTCGTTTAAACCCAGTTCCAGTAAAAATCATTTAAAGACATTTTTCCAACAGTTTTTAAACAAAGGCTCAATGCAAAGGTGAGCAAAAATTATGAAATGATAAACAGCCCCTCGGGCTAAACATCACTCATATACAGCCCCTCGGGCAAACCTCACAGTCACTCGTGCCACTCGGGCATACCTCACAATCACTCTTGCCACTCGGGCATACCTCACAATCACTCATGCCTCCCAGTCACTCAGCACTCAGCACTCGCACTCAGTAGGTACCTGCGCTCACTGGGGGTGTGTACAGACTCTGAAGGGGCTCCTTCAGGCCCAAGCGCTATAATCTTCACCGATAACTCACGTGCTATAATAATAAAGTATGTTGCAGGCGAGAAGCCCCGATCCACACTCATCCTCACAAATCAGGCCCTCGACCTCACTCAGTCATAAATATGTTGTAGGCGGGAAGCCCCGATCCACACTCATCCTCACATATCAGGCCCTCGGCCTCACTCAGTCATAAACCTCTCAAGCCACTCGGGCATTGCAGTAAAACATGGCATTTGGCCCAAAACATTTATATGCATCAAAATAGAGTCATAAAACTGAGTTATGCGGTAAACAAGTATAAACATGACTGAGTATAGATTTTCAATCGAAAAAAATAGGAAAAGAGAGGATGGTAAGAAACAGCCCCTAAGGTTCCAAACAACTTTGGCGCAAGGCCCAGCTTTGGCGCAAGGCCCAAACATGGCATTGAGCCCAATTTACAAAAATTCTTTCTAAAACATATAAGTATCATATGGTTTCAACAAAGTATGCAACTTTATAGTTGTTACTGGACGGACCAAGTCACAAATCCCCAACAGTGCACGCCCACACGCCCGTCACCTAGCATGTGCGTCACTAAAAATAGTAGAATGATACAAAATCCAGGGTTTCATACCCTTAGGACCAGATTTACAATTGTTACTTACCTTAAACCGCTCAAATCTCTAACCCGCAATAGTCTTGCCTCTGGACTCGGCCTCCAAATGCTCCGAATCTATTCACAATCAGTACAATACCATCAATACGCACTAATGGAATGAATTCCACAAGAAAAACTACAAAATTAGACCAAAACCCGAAATTGGCTCAAACCCGGCCCCCCTGGGCCCATGTCTCGAAATCCGACCACATTTACAAAACTAGAAAGCTCATTCACTCATGAGTCTAACCATACCAAATTCATCAAAATCCGACATCGTTTGGTCCTTCAAATCCTTAAATTACTTTCCAAAAATTTCAAGCCCTAAAGCTCCAAAAGTTTCAAGCCCTAATTACCATGATTAAAACAACGGGAAATCACAATATATACAAGTATTAGGGCTCAAGTAACTTATCTCAATGAAATCCCCTTGATTCCCTCTTCAAATCTCTCCCAAAAGCTCCAAAAACCGAGATGAAATAGTGAAGAATGGCCAAAATTCGCGAAGGGTTCTATTTATTGTTTCTGCCAGGTTTTTCGCACCTGCGACCATTTTCTCGCACCCGCGCGACCGCACCTGCGCAAATCACTTAATCACCAAGCTTCCGCACCTGCGGACACCTTCCTCACACATGCGGACACCTTCCTCACACCTGCGGACTCGCATATGCGGTCCCAGGTGCGCATTTGCGAAACCAGCCCAAACTCCTCATCTCCGCATCTGCGCTCAAGGCCTCGCACCTGCGGGCTCGCAGATGCGGCCAATTCTTCGCAGTTGCCTTCCCAGCCTTGGCCCAGCGTCTCCCACACCTGCGCACTCCCAACGTGCACCAGCGGCTTTGCACCTGTGCACTCCCCACGCGCACCAGCGGCCTCGCACCTGTGACCCTTTCTTCCGTAGGTGCGGAAATAGCAGAAGCAGCAGATCCAACTGCAAAGTCCAACTTCGACAAATCCATTAACCACCCGGAATCACCCCGTGGCCCTCGGGACCTCAACCAAAAATACCAACAAGTCATATATCAGCATACAAACTTAGTCGAACCTTCGAATCACTCAAAACAACATCCAAACACGAAATTACCCTCAGATTCAAGCCTAAGAACTTCTAATTTCCAAATTCGGCAACCGATGCAGAAACCAACTAAAACACGTCCGAATGACCTCAAATTTTGCACACGTCATGAATGACACTACGAACCTACTCCAGCTTCTGGAATTCCATTCTGACCCCGATATCAAATTTTCCATTGCCGACTGAAATCGTCAAATTTCCAATTTCGCCAATTCAAGCCTAATTCTACCACGGACCTCCAAATCACATTCCAGATGCACTCCTAAGTCCAAAATCACCTAACAAAGCTAACAGAACCATCAGAATTCAAATCTGAGATCGTTTACACATAGGTCAACATCTGTTTGACTTTTCCAACTTAAGTTTCTACTTAAGAGACTAAGCGTCTCAATTCACTCAGAAACCACTCCGGTCCCGAACTAACTAACTAACCCTATATAACATAATATAGCTGAATAACATAAAAAGAAGTAGAAATGGGGAAAATGAGCTATAACTCTCGAAATGACCGGTCGGGTCGTTACATCCTCCCCCTCTTAAACATTCGTTCGTCCTCGAACGGGTCTAGAAACATACCTCGAGTCTCGAATAGGCATGGATATTTGCTCCGCATCTCCCGCTCGGTCTCCCAGGTGGCCTCCTCCACAGGCTGACCTCTCCATTGCACCTTCACTGAAGCTATATCCTTTGACCTCAACCTTCGAACCTGCCGATCCAAAATAGCCACTGGCTCCACATCTTAAGTCATATCACCCTCCAACTGAACTGTGCTGAAATACAAAACATGGGACGGATCTCCAATATACTTCCGGAGCATGGAAACATGAAACACTGGATGCACACTTGACAAGCTGGTGGCAAGGCAAGCTTATAAGCCACCTCCCCTATTCTCTGAAGCACCTCAAAAGGCCCAATAAACCGGGGGCTCAACTGTCCCCTCTTCCCAAACCTCATAACACCCTTCATGGGTAATACCTTCAGCAAAACCTTCTCCCCAACCGTAAAAGACACATCACAGACCTTCCTATCCACGTAGCTCTTCTTCCTAGACTGTGCCGTGCGAAGCCGCTCCTGAATCAATATCACCTAGACTGTGCCGTGCGAAGCCGCTCCTGAATCAATATCACCTTATCTAATGCGTCCTGGACCAAGTCTGTACCTAAGAGCCTAGCCTCACCCAGCTCAAACCATCCAGCCGGAGATCTACACCTCCTCCCATATAAAGCCTCGTACAGAGCCATTCGAATACTCGACTGATAACTGTTGTTATATGCAAACTCTACGAGTGGTAGAAACTGGTCCCATGAACCCACAAAGTCAATGACGCAAGCACGCAACATGTCCTCCAGTATCTGAATAGTGCGCTCGGACTGCCCTTCCGTCTGAGGGTGAAAAGATTTGCTCAACTCAACCTGCGTACCCAACTCTCGCTGCACGGCCCTCCAAAACTGCGATGTGAACTGAGTACCCCTATCTGAAATGATAGAAACTGGGACACCATGCAAGCGAACGATCTCTCGGATGTAAATCTCAGCTAACCACCTTGAAGAGTAAGTAGTAGCAACTGGAATGAAGTGCGCGGACTTGGTCAGCCAATCCGCAATAACCTAAATAGCGTCTAACTTCCTCGAAATCTGTAGGAGCCCAACTACAAAGTCCGCTCCCACTTCCACTCTGGGATCTCTAATTTCTGAAGCAAGCCACCCGGTCTCTGATGCTCATACTTAACCTGCCGACAGTTAAGACACCGAGCCACAAACCCAACTATATCCTTCTTCATCCATCTCCACCAATAGTGCTGCCTTAAATCTTGGTACATCTTCGCGGCACCCGGATGGATGGAATACCGCGAGCTGTGGAACTCCTCAAGAATCAACTCTCGAAGCCCATATACATTAGGCACACATATCCGGCCCTGCATTCTCAGCACACCGTCATCACCAATAGTCACATCCCTAGCATCACCTCTCTGAAACCTGTCCTGAAGAACGAGAAAGTGGGGGTCATCATACTAACGCTCCCTGATACGGTCATAAAGAGAAGACTTGGAGACCACACAAGTCAATACCCGGCTAGGCTCCGAAATATCTAATCTGACAAGCTGGCCCGCTAAGGTCTGAACATCCAATGCCAAAGGTGTCTCTGTTGCTGGAAGATATGCTAAACTCCCCAAACTCTCTGCCCGGTGACTCAAAGCATCGGCCACCACATTGGCCTTCCCCGGATGGTACAAAATAGTGATATCATAGTCCTTAAGAAGCTCCAACCATCTCCGTTGACGCAAATTAAGATCCTTCTCCTTTAAGAAATACTGCAGACTCCAGTGATCAGTATAGATCTCACAATGAACCCATACAAATAATGACGCCAAATCTTCAAGGCGTGAACAATGGTTGCTAACTCAAGATCATGGACAGGATAGTTCTTCTCATGGGTCTTCAACTGGCGCGAGGCATAGGCAATCACCCTACCCTCCTGCATCAAAACACAACCAATGCCTATCCTCGAGGCATCATAATACACGGTGTAAGAACCTGAAGCTGATGGCAGAACTAACACTGGAGTTGTGGTCAAAGCAGTCTTGAGCTTCTGAAAGCTCTCCTCATATTCATCTGACCACCTGAATGGAGCCCCCTTTTGGGTCAATTTGGTCAAGGTCGATGCAATAGATGAAAATCCCTCCACAAAGCGATGGTAGTAACCCACCAAACCAAGAAAACTCCCAATCTCTGTAGCTGAGGACGGTTTGGGCCAACTCTGCACCGCCTCTATCTTCTTCGGGTCCACCTGAATACCCTCACTGGACACCACATGCCCCAAGAATACTACTGAACTGAGCCAAAACTCACATTTGGAGAACTTCACATAAAGCTTCTCCTCCCTCAACGTCTGTAATACAATCTTTAAATAATGAGCGTGCTCCTCCTGGCTACGAGAGTACACCGGGATGTCATCAATGAATACAATGATGAATGAGTCTAAATAGGGCTGGAATACACTGTTCATCAAATGCATGAACGTTGCTGGGGCATTGGTCATCCCAAACGACATCACGAAGAACTCATAATGGCCATATCGGGTCCTGAAAGCTGTTTTAAGAATATCTGAATCCCGAATCTTCAGCTGATGATAACCGAACCTCAAATCAATCTTGGATAACACCCTCGGTCCCTGAAGCTGGTCAAATAAATCATCAATACGAGGCAAAGGATACTTGTTCTTGACTGTGACCTTGTTCAACTACTTGTAATCAATACACATTCTCATGGAACCATCCTCCTTCTTCACAAATAGAACCGCTGCACACCAAGGTGACACACTAGGCCGAATAAACTCCTTATCGAGGAGTTCCTGAAGTTGTTCTTTCAATTTCTTCAACTCCGCCGGTGACATACGATATGGTGGAATAGAAATGGGCTGAGTGCCCGGCACCAAATCAATACCAAAGTCAATATTCCTGTCAAGCGGCATGCCCGGTAAGTCTGCAGGAAATACATCCAGAAAATCACGTATCACCGGAACAGAATCAATGACAGGAGTATCTGCACTAACATCCCTCACAAAAGACAAATAATATAGGCAACCCTTCTCAACCATGCGCTGAGCCTTCAAATATGAAATCACCCTACTTGGTACATAATCTACAGAACCGCTCCACTCAACCCTCAGAATTCCCGGCATAGCCAATGTCACCGTCTTAGCATGACAATCTAGAACATCATGACATGGAGATAACCAATCCATACCTAATATCACATCAAAGTCAAACATACTGAGCAACAATAGATCCACTCGGGTCTCGAAACCCCCAATAGTCACCACACATGACCGATATACGCGGTCCACAATAATAGTATCGCCCTCATGTGTAGATACATGTACAGATGAAACTAAGGACTCATGGGGAATCTCCAAAAAATGGGCAAAATACAAGGAAACATATGAATACGTGGAACTAGGGTCAAATAATACTGAGGTATCTCCATGGCAAACCGAGACAATACCTGTAATCACAGCATCTGAAGCAATAGCATCTGGTCTGGCAAGGAGAGCATAGAAATGGGTCTAACCACCCCCTGATCTGCCTCCCCTTCTAGGGCGACCCTTAGCTGACTGGGTGGGTGGTGAGGTAACTGATGCTATAGTCGGAAACTGACTCCTCTACTGAAAGAGACCTCCGTGACGACGATGACACTTCCTCCACATATGCCCCAGCTCCCCACACTCAAAATAACTCCCTAGTGCTGGCGTCGGAAACTGAAGGGAACCCCTAGCACCGGGATGACTAGTAGAAGAACCTGACATGGAAAAGCCCTGAATAGGTAGAGCACGGGACAAACTCGGAACTGGACGGGAACTAAGTGATGAGTTGCCCTGATGAGAACTGTGAGAACCATGGCCAAATGATGCACCCCGATAAAATAGTCGAGCTGACTGAGCCTGTCTGAAATAACGACCTCTACTGTGGTGGAACTGACCCCCAAAAGGAGCACCGCTGAATCCACCCTGACCACGAGGCCTCTTGGCCTCTCTCTCAACCTTTCTTGACAGAGAACCATCTCAATCTGCCGAGAAATGTGGACAATCTCATCAAAGGTAGCACCTGAAACCCGCTCCCTGGTCATGACCAACTGTAGCTGATAAGTAAGGCCATCAATAAACCTCATGATCCTCTCTCTGTCCCTGGGAACCAACCAGATAGCATGACGGGCCAACTTGGAGAACCGCATCTCATACTGCATCACAGACATATCACCCTGGCGGAGCCGCTCAAACTGTTTATGCAGCTCCTCTCTGCGGGATCGAGGCACGAACTTCTCCAAAAAGACCACGGAGAATTGCTGCCAAGTAAGGGGTGCTGTGCCAATAGGCCTACGCCTCTCGTAAGTCTCCCACCATCTGAGTGCAGCCCCAGAAAACTGAAAGGTAGTGAATGAAACCCCACAAGTCTCCAAAATACAAGCAGTACGGAGTATCCTCTGACACCTGTCCAAAAAGTCCTGAGCATCCTCTCTCTCTGTGCCACTGAAAGGTGGTGGCTGAAGTCTCCCAAACCTCTCGAACCTATGCTGATCATCCTCAGGCATAGCAGGAACCACATAATCCTGAGCAACAGCAACCGGCTGGGCTGGTGGTTCCTCTGTTATCTGAAGTCCCTGAATAACCTTCTCCAGTGTGAGAGCGACGGGAGTTGAGTGCCTCCCCTGGACTGAGAAGTGGTTACAGTCGTTGAAATAGAGACCACCTGAGCAAGGCCAGTACACGCTGTCAAAATCTGAGCTAGGGCCTCCTGAAGGCCTGGAATCACAATAGGTATAGGTAGTGCCTGAGCTGGTGCATCAACAACTGGAACTTGGTCTTGATCTGGGACAACCGGTGGATCTGTAGGTACTACCCTAACTGCTGTACGGGCTGCACCTCTGCTCCTATCACGGCCTCTACCGTGGCCTCGACCTCTACAACGGCCTCGGCCTCTCGCGGCCCTAGCTGGTGGTACTGGTGGCTGGCCCTCCTGACCGGTAGTACGAGTCCTCACCATCTGTGAGAGAATGAAACAACAAATGTTTAGTTACTAGAATCAACAGATTCGCACGACAAGAATTCAAGAATGTGGAGTTTCCTAAAGGTTCTGCACCCTCTCAAAGATAAGTACAGACGTCTCCGTACCGATCCGCAAGACTCTACTAAACCCGCTCATGACTCGTGAGACCTATGTAACCTAGGCTCTGATACCAATCTGTCACGACCCAAAAACCTAATCTGTCGTGATGGAGCCTATCGTGGAACTAGCCAAGCCGATTCATTTCCAAACAAAACCGATATTTTTATTTTTATTTCAAAGATAATTTCAATACTAGTTAACATAAAACCTTCATTTAAGGAGTTCAAATCAAAGAAAACAAATGTGCGGAAAAGAAAAGCCCGTCATCGGGGTGTCACTAGTCATGACCATCTACTACAATCTGTCTAACAATATCAAGACTAACTCAGCCTAGAAAATAGCTAAATACAACTAGAGGAAGATAATAGGGAGAAGAGCAGGGGGCTGCAATCGCCAAACAACTACCTTGCTATCTCCGAGAAAATCTGCAACCAGAATACTTAATAACGGCTACCGTGTCTAGCTACACCTGAATCTGCACACAAGGTGCAGGGAGTATCGTGAGTACGCCAACTTAGTAAGTAACAACAATAAATAAAGACTGAGCAGTAGTGACGAGCAATAAAGCATATAACGTTCATATCAGAAAATCTCAGTAAAATACCACATGCTCTTAAAAATCAAGATTTGAATCAAACATCTCGTTTAAACCCAGTTCCAGTAAAAATCATTTAAAGACATTTTTCTAACAGTTTTTCAAACAAAGGCTCAATGCAAAGGTGAGAAAAAATGATGAAATCATAAACAGACCCTCGGGAAAAACATCACTCATATACAGCCCCTCGGGCAAACCACACAGTCACTCGTGCCACTTGGGCATACCTTGCAATCACTCTTTCCACTAGGGCATACCTCACAAGAACTCATGCCTCGCAGTCACTCAGCACTAGCACTCAGTAAGTACCTGCGCTCATTGGTGGTGTTTACAGACTCCGGAGGGGCTCCTTCAGCCCAAGCGCTATAATCTGCATGGACAACTCACGTGCTATAATAATAAAGTATGCTGCAGGAGGGAAGCCCCGATCCATGCTCATCCACACAAATCAGGCCCTCGGCCTCACTCAGTCATAAATATGCTGCAGGCGGGCAGCCTCGATCCACACTCATCCTCACAAATCAGGCCCTCGGCCTCACTAAGTCATAAACCTCTCAAGCCACTCGGGCATTTCAGTAAAATAGGGCATTCGACCCAAAACATTTATATGCATCAGAATAGAGTCATAAAGATGAGTTATGTGGTAAACAAGTATAAACATGACTGAGTATAGATTTTCAATCGAAAAGAAAAAAAAATGAGAAGATGGTAAGAAACATCCCCTAAGGGGTCCAAACAGCTTTGGCGCAATGCCCAAACATGGCATTCAGCCCAATTTACAGAAATTCTTTCTAAAACATATAAGTATCATATAGTTTCAACAAAGTATGCAACTTTACAGTTGCTACGGGACGGACCAAGTCACAAATCCCCAACAGTGCACGCCTACACGCCCATCACCTAGCATGTGCGTCACTAAAAATAGTAGAATGATACAAAATTCGGGGTTTCATACCCTCCAGACAAGATTTACAATCGTTACTTACCTCAAACCGGTCAAATCTCTAACCCGCAATGATCTTTCCTCTGGACTCGGCCTCCAAATGCTCCGAATAAATTCACAATCAGTACAATACCATCAATACACGCTATTGGAATGAATTCCACAAGAAAAACTATAAAATTAGACCAAAACCCGAAATTGGCTCAAACCCGCCCCCCGGGCCCACGTCTCGAAATTTGACCAAATTTACAAAACTAGAAAGCTCATTCACTCACGAGTCTAACCATATCAAATTCATCAAAATCCTACATCGTTTGGTCCTTCAAATCCTTAAATTACTTTCAAAAAATTTCAAGCCCTAACCCCTCATTTTCACTAATTACCAACAACGGGAAATCACCATATATATACAAGTATTAGGTCTCAAGTAACTTACCTCAACGAAATCCCCTTGATTCCCTCTTCAAATCTCTCCCAAAATCTCCAAAACCCGAGTTGAAATTGTGAAGAATGACCAAAATTCGCGAAGGGTTCTATTAATGGTTTCTACCTAGGTTTTTCGCACATGCGGACATTTTCTCGCACCTGCGGTCCAAGAAGCCGCACCTGCGCAACTCACTTAATCACCCAGATTCTGCACCTGCGGACTCGCATCTGCGAAACCAGCCCACACTGCTCATCTCCGCATCTGTGCTCAAGGCCTCGTACCTGCGGGATCGCAGAAGCAGCCAATTCTTCGCACCTGCATTCCCAGCCTTGGCCCAGTGTCTCCTGCACCTGCGCACTCCCCACGCGCACCAGCATCCTCACACCTGCGACCCTTTCTTCCGCAGGTGCGGAAATAGCAGAAGCAGCAGCTCCAACTGCAGAGTTCAACTTCGAAAAATCCATTAACCACCCGGAATCACCCCGAGGCCCTCGGGACCTCAACCAAAAATACAAACAAGTCATATATCAGCATACAAACTTAGTCAAACCTTCGAATCACTCAAAACAACATCCAAATACCAAATTACCCTCAGATTCAAGCCTAAGAACTTCTAATTTCCAAATTCGACAACCGATGTCGAAACCAACCAAACCACGTCCGAATGCCCTCAAATTTTTCACACACGTCACAAATGACAATAAGAACCTACTCCAACTTCCGGAATTCCATTCCGACCCAGACATCAAATTTTCCACTGCCGACTGAAATCGTCAAATTTCCAATTTTTTCAATTCAAGCCTAATTCTACCACGGACCTCCAAATCACATTTTGGACGCACTCCTAAGTCCAAAATCACCTAACGGAGCTAACAGAACCATCAGAATTCAAATCCGAGATCGTTTACACATAGGTCAACATCCGGTTGACTTTTATAACTTAAGTTTCTACTTAAGAGACTAAGTGTCTCAATTCACTTTGAAACTACTCCAGTCCCGAACCAACTAACCCGATATAACATAATATAGCTGAATAACACAAAAAGAAGTAGAAATGGGGAAAACAGGCTATAACTCTCGAAATGACCTGCCGGGTCATTACACCTATATATTCTAGTTGTAATATTTCTTTTACCACACCATAATAATCAATATCTCCAACTTGGTTGCCATCACCACCTTGAACCCATACCCAGTTGTTGTTGCTATTTTTATTTTTAGAGCAATCCTCTGTATGAAACTTATAACCATTCACTACGTACTTAGACATTGTTGTGACCTGAAGCCCAGGTCCTCAAGATATATCTTTCAAAAATTGATTTAAACCATTATTTGGACTATTTACCTACATAGTGTTAAACAAAATTCATTAAGTTAGCACAACTTATGAATCAATTTTTATACATTCACTACGTATATATATATACTTACAAACTGTTTGAACCATGTATCAAATCTCGTATATACAGCATCATGGCCAAATTGACCCACGAAGTGACTGTGACACATCAAATATTTTTAGTAGTTGCATCAATATGTAGTCACAGTAAATTTTATATTTTGATAACTAATAAATCAATACTTACTTGAGAAATTGTACAACTTCGGGACAATTTAGCAACACATGAAGTGTAGCTGACTTGTACTCCATATCACTCAAACTTCTCTTTATAACATCCTTAGAACACCGACCTGGTTGATTGAATATAAACATTGGTGGATATAATGGATCATTCACACATTTGACCGTGTGCCTATTGGGCCTATTCCTAGAACATGGCATGTTACTCTCAAAATAATAAGAACAAAAATGTGCAGTTTCCTTTGCAAGATAGGCTTCGCATATAAATCCTTCAATCCTATTCCTCTGCTTAACAAATTGTTTGCATTTGCCAATTGTCCTACAAAATGTAATGTTAGCCAAGAACATTCAAATAAAAAAGAATATTATATCAAACTTATAATATTACCTCTCAAAGGGATACATCCATCTGCATTGAACAAGCCCTCCAAGTCGTGCCTCATGTACAAGGTGTATTGGAAGGTGTTCCATCACATCAAAGAAACCACATGGGAATATTTTTTCCATCTTACTAGAAATTACACGAATGTTCTGATCCATCCGAAGTAGGTTTTCTTCCCTTAATGTGGTAGAACACAAGTCTTTGAAAAACAAACTAATCTCTGTGATGGGTTTCCAGATTCTTTCAGGCAAACCACAAAATGCAATAAGCACTAAGGTCTCCATGAAAACATGGCAGTCATGACTTTTCAAATGGCTCAACTTCCCTACCTCCATATCTACTTTTTTTCCAAGATTCGACGCATAATCCTCAGACATCTTCAATTTCGTAACCCAATCACAAATTTGTCGTCTTTCCTACAAAGTGAATTTGTAACTTTCTTTGGGCTTGAATACCTTGCCATTGTTTGCTGTCTGCAAGTATAATTCAGGCCGCCTGCAATATTCTTGTAAGTCCATTCTAGCCTTCAGGTTATCTTTTGTCTTACCTTTAACATCCATCACTGTATTGAACAAATTGTCAAAATAATTCTTCTCAATATGCATGACATCAAGGTTGTTTCGGAGAAGATTATCCTTCCAATAAGGCAACTCCCAAAATATACTCTATTTCGGGGAATCTATAAGGTGCAGCCTCAATAACTTTACTGAAGTTCTGGACCCTCTCCCAAATTTCCTCACCTGAAAGTATCGGAGGTGGAGAATCATTTCCACTTTATTCTTTTTGAATGCATTTTTCATTCTTCTAAACTCATGATCACCAGGCAAGAATTGACGGTGATAATCAAACCATGATTGCTTTCGGCCATGTTTCAAAGTGAACGCTTTACTATTTTCCATACAGTAAGGACAAGCTAGCTTCCCAGCAGTCATCCACCCAGACAACATTCCATACGCAGGAAAATCGTTAATAGTCCACATTAAATTAGCACGCAAATTGAAATTCTGCTTGGTTGATATGTCATATGTTTCAACACTATCATACCACAATTGTTTTAGCTCATCAATCAAAGGTTGCAAATATACATCAATCAAAATTTTCGGATTACGTGGACCGGGGATAGAACAATTTAAGAATATATATGGACTATTAATACACAACTCAAGTGGTAGATTATAAGGTGTAAGAAAGACAGACCAACATGAATATGGTGTCGCAGATATAGAAAAAGGCGTGAAGCCATCCGCACACAAACCTAACCGAATGTTCCTTGGTTCACTAGCAAAATCTGGATATGTCCTATCAAAGTGCTTCCAAGCTTCTCCATATGAAGTATGACACATAACACCAGGTGGTCTTCTATTTTCAAAGTGCCATCTCATATGAGGAGCAGAACTCATCGACGCATATAACCTCTTTAATGTCACGACCCCAAATTCCCTCCGTAGGATGTCGTGATGGCACCTAGTCTCTAAGACTAGGTAAGCCTATCAATGCGTAATAATAATAAATATCTTAAATAAATAAAATACAATTCAAACAATTTTAACTCCCAAAACCCGATAGAAACAAGTCACAAGCTTCTAAGAATTTATTCTTTATGTCTCTATACATCAGAGTCTAAAGCAAATAAGGAAGACAACATAGTATGATAGAAGGGGACTTCGAAGTCTGCGGACACTGGCAGATATACCTCGAAGTCTCCTCGTATTGCTAGTTTACTGATGCGTGGTCTGATAAGATGTACCTGGATCTGCACAAAAAGATGTGCAGAAGCGTAGTATGAGTACACCACAGCGGTACCCAGTAAGTGCCAAGCCTAACCTCGGTAGAGTAGTGACGAGGTTAGGTCAGGCCCTGCAGGAGAATAAATAATGGCATGCTAAAATGTTTAAACAATATTATAAGATAAAATAACAATAAAAATCAATCAAGTAGTATGTCACATTTAATTACATCAAATAATGGCAAATAAATACCTCGTTGAAACAAAACAGAATTCTTTTCAACTTTAAGAAAATCACAATAATAATCAAAGGCAACTATGGCCATAAATCAATATCAACAAGGGCACTCTCGAGGTACCGCCTCGTAGTCCCAAATCATAAATAAATTCACAATATCTCATTTCCGTATATCACCGCGGGAGCCTTCACAATTTATTTAAAAAAAATATTTTTTTCCCGAAATAGCATCCCGCGTTTTAGCCACCCTTATCACACCGCATGACTTCTAGTAGTCACCCCTACTAGCCACGCGTATCAAGCCACCCTTATCTCACCGCATGCGTTTCAACACCCAGACCTTATACCACCGCATGCGTATCAATATCACAATATATCACAATTTGCACCTCAAGTGCTCAAATAATTTAACTTGCCAAAATAATTCAACAACAATATTTTTTCACAATAAAGAGCTCGCGGCTCATGCCAAAATAAATCATCAATAATAGTTTTCCACAATAAAGAGCTCACGGCTCATGTCAAAATAATTCAACAACAATATTTTTTCACAATAAAGAGCTCACGGCTCTTGTCAAAATAAATCATCAATAATAGTTTTCCATAATAAAGAGCTCACGGCTCATGGCAAAATAATTTATCAATAATATTTTTCCATAATAAAGAGCTCACGGCTCATGTCAAAATAATTCAACAATAATATTTTTCCACAATAAAGAGCTCACGGCTCATGTCAAAATAATTCAACAATAATATTCTTCCACAATAGAGAGCTCACGGCTCCCTCACAATGAGTATAAAAATATTCAGGAGTAAATAATTTAGGAAAATAATATTTCAAAATCTTTACTACGTTGCTTCAATATCAAGTTTAAAAATATCAAATACTTCATATTAATAATATTAAATTTAAAGAAAATCAACCATCAAATAATGCACAGAATAAAAGAAACCACGTTTCAACTAAACAGGTAAAACAATTAGTAAGAAAAGATCAAACAAATTTGAAGTATATATCTAAGATCAATGATAAAGAATATAAGAAGATAAAATAATTTAATAAATGCGCAACAGTGATCTACACAATTTAAAAATATATTCTTTCATAATTTAGTCCGTGTACACACTCGTCACCTCGTGTACACGACTTTCAACATATTTCAATAATCACATCAATACCAATACTAGGAGAATTTTCCCCCAAACAAGGTTAGACAAGTCACTTACCTCGACTTGCTCCAATTTAACCAAGTATTATGCTTTTTCCTCGATTTTCCAACTCCGATCGACTCATATCTAGTCAAAATTAATTCGATACAGTTAACAAAAATTATAGTAATCAGTTTCATAAGAAAATATTGCATTTTCATTAAAATCCGAAATTAGCTTAAAATTTGCCCGTGGGGCCCACATATCGGAATCCGGCAAAACTTATCAAAATCCGACAACCCATTCAATTACGAGTCCACCCATACCAATTTTACCAAAATCCGATAACAACTCAACCTCCAAATCTTAAATTTTTATTTTTGGAAGATTTTGCAAAAATCTTGATTTTTCTTTCATAAATTCACGGATTCATGATGTAAATGAGTATGAAATCATGAAATATAATCAATATAGGATAAGGAACACTTACCCCAATGTTTTCCCGTGAAAATCGCCCAAGAACTGTGCTCCAAAAATCTAAAACGAAATGAATGAAATGAGCATTTTTGGTCCTTAAGTTTCTGCCAATCCGTCACTAAAAGTCCACCAGAAACAGCTTTACCAGTCTTACTTCAATTGATTCCTTATGAATTGCGAGATATAAGCTCCCAAAGTCGGCTGCATGCATAAGAATTTCTGGCGAAATTTCTGGCGAAACTGCTCTACCAGCCTTCATTCAATCCGTCATAACTTTCTGTACAAATGTCCAAATAATGCATAGTTTAACTTTGTGGAAACTATAATCATACTAATACAACTTTCATGTTTTACACATTTTCTGATTCCTTATGAATTGCGAGATATAAGCTTCCAAAATTGGCTCCACGTACGGAATTTCTGCAACAGAAATTTCTAGCACTTTTTGTCCGAAATCCATTCCGTTTACATTCCGAAATTCACCCGAGACCCTCGGGACCTTAACCAATTATTCCAACATATCCCAAAATACCATACGAACTTAGTCGAGCCTTCAAACTACATCAAACAACATCAAAATGACGAATCGCACCTCGATATCAAAAAGTCAACCCCTCCGTCAAACTTCCCAAAAATTCAACTTTCGGCATTTCAAGCCTAATTCTACTACGGACTTCCAAATAAAATTCCGATCACGCTCCTAAGTCCAAAATCACCATACGGAGCTGTTGGATTCATCAAAATTCTATTCCGGGGTTGTTTGCATATAATTTGACATCCGGTCACTATTTGAACTTAAACTTTTAATTTTTCATCAAAATTCCATATCTCTGGCTAGGGACCTCGGAATTTGATTCCGGGCATACGCCTAAGTCCCAAATCACGATACAGACCTACAAAAATTGTCAAAATACTGATCCGAGTCTGTTTGCTCAAAATGTTGACCAAAGTCAACTCAGTTGAGTTTTAAAGCTCTAATTCACATTTAAATTCATTTTTCACCTGAAAACTTTCCGGAAACTTTTTACGGACTGCACACGCAAGTCGAGTAATGATAAATAGTGCTTTTCGAGGTCTTAAAACACAGAATTAATTATTAAATTTAAAGATGACATTTTGGGTCATCACATTCTCCACCTCTAAAATAAACGTTCGTCCTCGAACGGAGTTAGACAAAGTACCTGAGGTAGTGAATAAGTGTGGATAACAGCTGCATATATCAAGCTTGGCCTCCCAAGTCGCCTCCTCGACCGGATGACCCCTCCATTGAACCTTTATAGAAGCAATGTTCTTTGACCTCAGCTTTCGAACGTGCCTATCTAAAATAGCCACTGGTTCCTCAACATAAGATAGATCCTTGTCCAACTGAACCGAACTGAAGTCTAACACATGAGACGGATCACCGTGATATTTCCGAAGCATAGAAACATGGAATACCGGATGAACCGCAGAAAGACTAGGTGGTAGTGCAAGTCTGTAAGACACCTCTCCAACTCTCTCAAGAATCTCAAAAGGCCCAATATACCTAGGGCTAAACTTGCCCTTCTTCCCGAACCTCATCACACCCTTCATAGGCAAAACCCGGAGCAATACCCACTCACCAACCATGAATGCAACATCACGAACCTTCCGATCTGCATAACTCTTCTGTCTATATTGGGCTGTACGAAGTCGATCCTGAATCAACTTAACCTTTTCCAAGGCATCCTGAATCAAGTCTGTACCCAAAAGTCTAGCCTTGCCTGGTTCGAACCAACCCACTGGAGACCGGCACCGCCTACCATACAAGGCCTCATACAGAGCCATATGGATGCTTGACTGGTAACTGTTGTTGTAAGCAAACTCCGCAAGTGGTAAGAACTGATCCCAAGCACCCCCAAAATCTATCACACACGCACGAAGCATATCCTCCAGTATCTGAATAGTGCGTTCGGACTGCCCGTCCATCTGAGGGTGAAATGCTGTACCCAACTCTACCCGGGTACCCAACTCACGATGTACTGCCATCCAAAACCGTGAGGTAAACTGTGTACCCCGGTCAGAGATGATAGATACTGGTACACCGTGAAGTCTGACAATCTCGCGAATATATACCTGAGCCAGCTGCTCTAAAGAGTAAGTAGTAATCACAGGAATGAAATGAGCTAATTTGGTCAGCCTATCCATAATCACCCAAACTGCGTCCAACTTCCGCTGAGTCCGTGGGAGCCCAACAACGAAATCCATAGTGATCCTCTCCCATTTCCATTCTGGAATCACTAACTTCTGAAGCAATCCACTAGGTCGTTGATGCTCATATTTCACTTGTTGACAATTTAGACACCGAGCTACATACTCCACTATGTCTTTCTTCATCTTCCTCCACCAATAATATTGCCTCATGTCCTGCTACATATTCGCAGCACCCGGATGTATGGAGAACCGCAAATTATTAGCCTCCTAGAGAATCAATTCACGAAAACCATCTACATTAGGCACACATAGCCTACCCTGCATCCGTAATACATCTTCATCTCAAATAGTGACTTCCTTGGTACCGTCGTGCTGAACTGTGTCCTTAAGGACAAGCAGATGGGGGTCATTATACTGATGTTCTATGATACGATCATAAAGTGAAGACTAGAAAACCACGCAAGCCAAAATCCGACTCGGCTCGGAAACATCCAATCTAACAAACTGGTTGGCAAGGCCTGAACATCCATGGCTAAAGGCCTCTCTGCTACCGGTAAATATGCTAAGCTACCCAAACTCTCCGCCTTACGACTCAAAGCATCGGCCACCAAATTGGCCTTCCCCGGATGATAGAGAATGGTGATATCATAATCCTTAAGCAACTCTAACCATCTCCGCTGCCGCAAATTAAGATTCTTCTGTTTAAACAGATGCTGTAGACTCTGGTGATCAGTGTAGATTTCACAATGGACACCGTACAAATAATGTCGCCAAATTTTTAAGGCATGAACAATAGTTGCTAACTCCAGGTCATGTACAGGATAATTCTTTTCATGCACCTTTAACTGTCTGGACGCGTAAGCAATCACCCTACCGTCTTGCATCAACACTGCGTCGAGACCAATACGTGACGCGTCACAATACACAGTATATGATCCTGTACCTATAGGTAATACCAATACTGGGGCTGTAGTCAAAGTTGTCTTGAGCTTTTGGAAGCTTTCCTCACATTCCTCGGTCCATCTGAATGGAGCACCCTTCTGGCTCAATCTGGTCTTAATAGTTGTTCATAATCAATTACCGAATCATCAATTAACTTCATGTTAACGAAAATCTCATTTCAAACTTTCACAATACTGATAACGAGACACGAGGCATGAAGACCTCAAAATTATTTACCTAATTTAACGAGTCACATTTAATGCCACCTAGGCGGGCACCTACCTCGTAGGTTAAAAATTAATAATTACCACACGAATTTGACAACTATGCACAGAGAATTTCATATAAGAATTTTCAAATAAACCTAACAGGCATGACTCCCTATTAGTACTATAGTACAAATTTAATTTCACAAGGGAGAACTTAAACATAAGAATTTTCCTCACAAGGATCTCGTCCTTTTATAACTTCCACCGCAGCTCGTAGCCCGGTTTAAACATATCAATTTATATAAAAATGTGAGGATCTCGTCCTCAGTTCTGAATCACAAGTAATATGCACATCGTGCCAATTGCAAATTTCTATTTTCTCCTTTTAAATAATTTCGGTTACACCAAATCACAACACATAATGAACCCCACACCGGTAGGGCATATAATTCATAATTTGCAATTAATTATTCGGAATTTACATCAAAATTTACCGAAATGAGTAACAAAAAGCCACATTTAGCCTCGCAGCTCTTATTAGTGACCAACACGAAATGATAGGTGCAGTTATCTCCATAAAATCTCCCAACAGGGGTAAACACATAAGTAAATTATAGAATTATGAAGCTCACTCATAAGTGGAGCACAATAGGAAGACTCGTTTCGATATTGAGAACCGAATCAACTTAAGGAAATCATTCCTTTATATTATATCAAAGTCGTACCTGTAACGACATCAACTGATGTAGCGACCTCCGCCATACCATAAAAGAAATATATCAATGGCTGGGTCTTCACCTCTAGGACGCCTTTTACCCGTCTGTCCTCCACCCCTAACTGGTCGTGTGGGTGGTGTAGTAACTGCATTGGGGCACGTAGCTTAAGTGATTTAATGAAATAAGTCTCTCCCAAGTTTGGGAAATTTTTCTCCTGATGTTCTAGTATCACCGTATTCATAATAACCCCTTTGCGGGTTAGGCTGCTCATATTGAGTTTGTGCCAGATAACTGGAATAACCATTGTAGGAACTCATGTCGGTGGTACATTAAAAGAACTTACTAGAGCACCCCGAGTAATCTGATGTGTGGACTGGGCTGGACGACTGCCTGAGCCAAGTGGGCAGTGTTGCATTGGCTGGTCTGCCCTCTTCATAGGCTTACCACGAACACTGGTGGAGAATTATCTCTCCCAAGGCAAATTTCTTCTTTTGTTATGCTGACTCAACACTGTTGAGCTGACCCATTTCTTAACATACTCTTTGATTCTTCTTTGGGGTAACCCTTACCCCTATTTATACACAACGATCACAAAAGTAGAGCTCCATACAGAAAAATCTTGGCACGAACCACATAGTCCAGAATCTCGTCAACAACTATACTTACTCCGAAGCACTCCAAAATCTGCAACAGTGACGTCCACGCTGAGTAGACCTTCTACAAATTTAGAGTTGTTTCTATAATTCCTTTGGTATTGAAGTATAGGATTATTGAGGAGGCGGACATACCGTAAGTCCCAACCTTATCCTCTACAAAATCTCAGGTCTTAAACATGTGTAAATTTTAGGGAACCTTTCAGTACCACATATATACATTTCAGGCCAAAATTGATATAATACATGACCCCGCAATCCACCCATTGGTAGTGGACTCCCTACTCAGCGCGAAGTCATAGGTCACAATGTCCGATAATCCACAATAATAATCTTCACAGCTTGTATAAATCAACCAGACGCCAATGTTCGTTGCACCCCGCATATGATTCACTAAGTGATCTCTCAATACGCCCACATTTTCAGTCGGAACCACATGTTACGGAAATTTTTGAGCATCTTTGGCTCCCTCGTAGTCCATCTGCGGCATCACGAACCCTCGACACACAACTGATATTGAGTGCACAATGTCATACACGAGTGGATACAAAGGAGTATAAGATATATCTTTCAAGCTAAATCAATGCCGCACGATAAGGAGTCAAAGAAGTGAATATTTCCTAACAGTTCCATAGCCTCTCGAACATAAGTACAGACATCTCCGTACCGATCTGCAAGACTCTACTAAACCCGCTTGTGACTCATGACACCTATGAACCTAGTGCTCTGATACCAACTTATCACGACCCCAAATTCCCTCCGTAGGATATCGTGATGGCACCTAGTCTCTAAGACTAGGTAAGCCTATCAATGCGGAATAATAATAAATATCTTAAATAAATAAACTACAATTCAAACAATTTTAACTCCCAAAACCCGGTAGAAATAAGTCACAAGCTTGTAAGAATTTATTCTTTATGTCTCTATACATCAGAGTCTAAAGCAAATAAGGAAGACAACATAGTAAGATAGAAGGGGACTCCGGAGTCTGCGGACACTGGCAGATATACCTCGAAGTCTCCTCGTATAGCTAGTTTGCTGATGCGTGGTCTGATAAGATGTACCTGGATCTGCACAAAAAGATGTGCAGAAGCGTAGTATGAGTACACCATAGCGGTACCCAGTAAGTGCCAAGCCTAACCTCGGTAGAGTAGTGACGAGGTCAGGTCAGGCCCTGCTGGAGAATAAATAATGGCATGGTAAAATGTTTAAAAAATATTATAAGATAAAATGACAATGAAAATGAATCAAGTAGTATGTCACATTTAATTACATCAAATAATGGCAAATAAATACCTCGTTAAAACAAAACCGAATTCTTTTCAACTTTAAGAAAATCACAACAATAATCAAAGGCAACTAAGGCCATAAATCAATATCAACAAGGGCACTCCCGAGGTACCGCCTCGTAGTCCCAAATCATAAATAAATTCACAATATCTCATTTCCTTATATCACCCGGGAGCCTTTACAATTTATTTAAAAAAAATATTTTTTTTCCGAAATAGCATCCCGCATTTTAGCCACCCTTATCACACCGCATGACTTCTAGTACTCACCCGTACTAGCCACGCGTATCAAGCCACCCTTATCTCACCGCATGCGTTTCAACACCCAGACCTTATACCACCGCATGCGTATCAATATCACAATATATCACAATTTGTACCTCAAGTACTCAAATAATTTAACTTGTCAAAATAATTCAACAACAATATTTTTTCACAATAAAGAGCTCACGGCTCATGCCAAAATAAATCATCAATAATAGTTTTCCACAATAAAGAGCTCACGGCTCATGTCAAAATAATTCAACAACAATATTTTTTCACAATAAAGAGCTCACGGCTCATGCCAAAATAAATCATCAATAATAGTTTTCCACAATAAAGAGCTCACGGCTCATGTCAAAATAATTCAACAATAATATTTTTCCACAATTAAAGAGCTCACGGCTCATGTCAAAATAATTCAACAATAATATTCTTCCACAATAAAGAGCTCACGGCTCCCTCACAATGAGTATAAAAATATTCAGGAGTAAATAATTTAGGAAAATAATATTTTAAAATCTTTACTACGTTGCTTCAATATCAAGTTTAAAAATATCAAATACTTCATATTAATAATATTTAATTTAAAGAAAATCAACCTTCAAATAATGCACAGAATAAAAGAAACCAAGTTTCAACTAAACAGGTAAAACAATTAGTAAGAAAAGATCAAACAAATTTGAAGTATATATCTCAGATCAATGATGAAGAATATAACAAGATAAAATAATTTAATAAATGCGCAACAGTGATCTACACAATTTAAAAATATAATCTTTCACAATTTAGTCCGTGTACACACTCGTCACCTCGTGCACATGACTTTCAACACATTTCAAATCACATCAATACCAATCCTAGGGGAATTTTCCCCCACGCAAGGTTAGACAAGTCACTTACCTCGACTTGCTCCAATTTAACCAAGTATTATGCTTTTTTCTCGATTTTCCGACTACGATCGACTCGTATCTAGTCATAATTAATTCGATACAGTCAACAAAAATTATAGTAATCAGTTTCATAAGAAAATATTGCATTTTCATTAAAATCCGAAATTAGCTTAAAATTTGCCTGTGGGGCCCACATCTCGGAATCCGGCAAAACTTATAAAATCCCACAACCCATTCAATTACGAGTCCACCCATACCAATTTTACCCAAATCCAATAACAACTCGACCTCCAAATCTTAAATATTCGTTTTTGGAAGATTTTGCAAAAATCTTGATTTTTCTTCCATAAATTCACGGATTCATGATGTAAATGAGTATGAAATCATGAAATATAATCAATATAGGATAAGAAACACTTACCCTAATGTTTTCCCGTGAAAATCGCCCAAAAATCGCCCAAGAACCGTGCTCCAAAAATCCAAAACGAAATGAATGAAATGAGCATTTTTGGTCCTTAAGTTTCTGTCAATCCGTTACTAAAAGTCCATTTTTCGTCACTAAAAGTCCACCAGAAACAGCTCTACCAGGCTTACTTTAATTGATCATAACTTTATGTACAAATGTCCAAATGATAAATTGTTTAACGTTCTGGAAACTAGAATCCACCGACTACAACTTTTGTGTTTTGCAATTATTCTGATTCCTTATGCATTGCGAGATATAAGCTCCCAAAGTCGGCTGCATGCATCAGAATTTCTGGCGAAATTTCTAGCGAAACTGCTCTACCAGCCTTCATTCAATCCGTCATAACTTTCTGTACAAATGTCCAAATAATACATAGTTTAACTTTCTGGAATGTATAATCATACGACTACAAATTCCATGTTCTGCACATTTTCGGATTCCTTATGAATTGCGAGATATAAGCCTCCAACGTTGGCTCCACGCACGGAATTTTTGCAACAGAAATTTCCAGCACTCTTTGTCCGAAATCCATTCCGTTTACCTTCCGAAATCCACCCGAGACCCTCGGGACCTTAACCAATTATTCCAACATGTCTCAAAATACTATACGAACTTAGTCGAGCCTTCAAACTACATCAAACAACATCAAAACGATGAATCGTACCTCAAATCAAAATCAATGAACTTTGAACTTTCAAATTCTATATCTTGTGTCGAAACACATCAAATCAATTCGGAATGACTTCAAATTTTGCACACAAGTCATAAATGACATAACTGAGTTATGAAAATTTTCAGAATTGGATTTCGACCCCGATATCAAAAAGTCAACCCCTCGGTCAAACTTTCCAAAAATTCAATTTTGGGCATTTCAAGCCTAATTCTACTATGGACTTCCAAATAAAATTCCGATCACGCTCCTAAGTTCAAAATCACCATACGGAGCTGTTGGATTCATCAAAATTCTATTCCGGGGTCGTTTGCACATAATTTGATATCTGGTCGCTATTTGAACTTAAACTTTTAATTTTTCATCAAAATTCCATATCTCTGGCTAGGGACCTCGGAATTTGATTCCGGGCATACGCCTAAGTCCCAAATCACGATACAGACCTACAAAAATTGTCAAAACACTGATCCGAGTCTGTTTGCTCAAAATATTGACCAAAGTCAACTCAGTTGAGTTTTAAAGCTCTAATTCACATTTAAATTCATTTTTCACCTGAAAACTTTCCGGAAACTTTTTACGGACTGCACACGTAAGTCGAGTAATGATAAATAGTGCTTTTTGAGGTCTTAAAACACAGAATTAATTATTAAATTTAAAGATGACATTTTGGGTCATCACATTTAACCTAGGTATAAGAGGTAAATAATGCATCGCCTTGACAACGACCATATTCCCGCTGGAAAGCCTCTTGAAACGAGGCTTTTCGCAAAATTTACAACTGTCTAAAGTTGCATCTCATTGACGAAAGTTCTAACTTAGAAACCAATCTCTTTGCCTTATAGAAATCACCAGGTAAGTTGATATTAGGGTCAACTAGTTCACTCATAAGGTCAATGAAAGAGTCCATGGCTGCTTGAGAAATATTCCAATCAGATTTGATACTTAGTAATCTAACTGCAACAGACAGCTCAGAGTGAGGACTTCCTTCACGTAGTGGACGACTAGCTTCCTCTAACTGTTCATAAAAACGTTTTGCGTCATCATTAGGAGTTTGTTCAACATTTTCATTGGGCTCACCCCCAAAAGCATCCGC
This sequence comes from Nicotiana tomentosiformis, assembly GCF_000390325.3. Lineage (NCBI taxonomy): Eukaryota > Viridiplantae > Streptophyta > Magnoliopsida > Solanales > Solanaceae > Nicotiana > Nicotiana tomentosiformis. The sequence goes on along the minus strand of NC_090814.1, from coordinate 100,459,070 downwards.
AACCATATCCTGAATTCTAGAATCAAGATTTGTATTCTCCACCGACCTACTACTTTCACCAACAACCATGTTATGAAATATCCCACGGCTACCATCGATCTCTCCATGATTAGTCCACACAAAGTAATTCTCTATAAACCCCTTCCTATAAAGATGAATCTTAACTTCCTCCGATTTTTTAAACTTCATACAATTGCACCTAACATAAGGAAACCTAATTATTCTTTCACTTTGGTATGGTGGAAGTGACATTGCATTCCAATAAAGTCATCAACCCCTTATACAAAATTCTCCCGCAATCCCCGCCGATTAGGATAATTCCTATTGTACATCCAAGTACGATGTTGCATCTATACAAATAAAACAAGAATAAATTAATTTATTCTACAATTATAAATTAATTATATCTTTTTTAGTTAATTCAAGATAATTATTTTTCCTAATTACACCAATTTATATCCTAAAATTTCAATTCATATCTTAAAAGTTCAATTCATATCCTAAAAGTTCAATTCACAAGAACAAATCCTAAAAACTAAAATTTCAATTCATATCCTACGAGTTTAAACATAAACTAACTAAACTAAAGAAATTCAACCCATACCCTAAAAGTTCGATTCACAAGAATAAATTAATTTATTCTACAATTATAAATTAATTATATTTTTTTTAGTTAAGTCAAGATAATTATTTTTTTCTAATTACACCAATTTATATCCTAAAAGTTGAATTCATATCCAAAAGGTCCAATTCATATCTTAAATGTTCAATTCATATCCTAAAAGTTCAATTCACAAGAACAAATCTTAAAAACTAAAATTTTAATTCATATCCTATGAGTTTAAACATAAACTAACTAAACTAAAGAAATTCAACCCATACCCTAAAAGTTCGATTCACAAGAACTAATCGTAAACCCTAGATTCTAAGTAAACAATTTAAGACAATACAAAGTTAATAATTCAATTCTAACTAAACTATTCAAGACTATACAAACTCAAAATTGAAACACTCATCAATAAAAACTAATTCACAACTAATTGACTAATTAACAAAACTAATTAGTTAATAAACTAATTAACAAAACTAATTAAAACCAGACCTAAACCCTAATCCTCAATAAAATGCAATGTTCAAATAATTGAAACACTAATCAATTGAAACTAATTCATAACTAATTAACAAAACCTAAAAATATTAAATAAATAGGTTGTAATTCAAACCTAGAATATTTGGGAGATGGAGAAGGAGAGGGGCGGCAGTGGCAGTGGCGGCGGCGACGGCGACGATGGTGGGGGCCGGGCGGTGGCGATGCAGGGTGGAGAATGGAATTTATGTGAGGAAAATAGAGAAGGAGAGGGGAAGGTATTGAGTGAGGGAAATAGAGAAGGAGAGGCGAAGATAAGAGAGAAATGGGGGTTCCCCCGTTTTTCAATTCTGATTTCAGAATTACCGACCAAAGTTGGTCAGTACATTAAGTGTTGACCGTTTGACCAAAATCTGACCAACTTTGGTCCGGTTTTTTTAAAAAAATATTAAATTCTTTTTTTTGTGTTTTTTTTTTTAAAATATTATAAACTATAAAAAAATATTATAAACTATAACTATTTATTTTATTTAACTATATAATTATTATAAATAATTATAAACTATAAGCATAAACTTTATAAATAATTATATTAGCTATTTACTTTTAATAAATTATAATAGCATCTATCTAAGTAAATGTTTTAAGTTATAATTAAGTATGTGAGTAATTTCTCACACACACACACATACACTATACTGTAATTGATGCTATTAACTTCTTTTTTCATTCGTTCATCACTAATAATCCATGACATAGATTAATCGATATATAGGTCGAGACGTTTTGATGAATCATCGATTAATATTCATCGATACATCTAAGTAAGTTATAAGTCGATGAATCAATTTACAAATAGATATATTTGATGATAAAGTATACATACTAATTAGTATCTTCCCAAGTCTATCCCTAAAAGAACCCGACCCTGTAGTCCTAGCGCTTCGTGTTCTTATATATATATATATACACACACAAACACACTTCACTGTAATACTTTAACTATATATATAGCTTGTATATATATATATACACACACATACACACAAACACACTTCACTGTAATACTTTAACTATATATATCGCTTGTTATATTATATGTTAGTATGTATATATATAGCTTGTTAAAGTTTGACCATGTTTGAATTAATTTAACTCGTTTACTTAATACTAATAACTTCTTTTGTTTATTTAATTTGTGATCCATATATATATATATATATATATATATATATATGTATATGTCAAAGATGTTTAGTATTAATTCTTCTTTTTTTTCATTCATTCATCACTAATAATGCATGACATAGATTAATCGATATAGGTCGAGACGTTTTGTTTTTACTATTAGTCGATATAGGTCAAACGTTTTGTTTTTAATATTTATCGATGCATCTAAGTAAGTTATAAGTCGATGAATCAATTTACAAATAGATATATTTGATGATAAATTATATATACTAATTAGGATCTTCACAAGTCTATCCCTAAAAGAACCCACCCCTGTGGTCCTAGCGCTTCGTGTTCTTATATATATACGGCTATACCTCTATATATATATATATATATATATATATATATATATATATACACACACAATATACACACAATATATATTAGTATATTGATGTGATCAATTTACTTTGCTAGTCCAAATGAAATATTATTATATTAGTCCAAATGAAATATTATATGCTAGTCCAAAGAATTTAATTAGTCATATAAATTTAGTTTTTAGTCCAAATGAAATATTATTATATTCTTTGCTAGCATAGAGGATAGAATTAATATTGTGGACAAGTTGAAGTTTTCTATTTTAAATAAGAAAGTTAAATTACATCTTGTAATGACCCAACCGGTCATTTTAACTTTTATGAACTTGTTTCCTAATATAAAACTCCCCGAATATGCTTTTATTAATTTATGACTTGCGGGGATGGTTGGTTCGGGATTTAGAAGTGTGTGGGTTGAAATCGGAACACTTGGTTCCTTAAGTTAGCTTTAAAGGGATAAATTTGACTTCAGTCAATATTTTGAGAAAACGATCACGGAATCGGGATTTGACGGTTCCAATAGGTTCGTATGATGATTTTGGAGTTGGGTGTATGTCCGAATAGGGTTTTGGATAACCCGGGAGCATTTTAACACTTAATAGTAAAAATTAACTATTTGTAGGTTTAAAATTCTTTAAATTTGGTTTGGGTTAGGTTTTTGAGTAATTTAAGTCCGTTTGGAATTCCGAGTTTGGGAATAGTTCTGTATAGTGATTTAAGACTTGCACGCAAAATTTCGTGTTATTCCGAGTAGTTTAAGTATATTTCGGCGCATTGGAAGTAAATTGAAGAACTTGAAATTCTTAAGTTTGAATCAATTTGGTTTAGGGTATGATTCTTAGATTTGATGTTGTTTTACGCGTTCCGAGAGTTCGAGCGAGTCCGTTTTATGATTTCAAACCTGTTGGTATGTTCGGGCGGGGCCCCGAGGGTCCCGAGTGTTAACCGGACGAGGCTCGAACAAATTTTAGGAAATTGAGCAAGGACTGAAGCTCCCAGCTACTGTCATAATCGCACCTACGCTTGGACAGCCGCAAGTGCGAGCCACCAATCGCAGGTGCGAAGGAGAGGAACCTACCTAGCCATCGCAGGTGCGAAGTATTTTGGCGCACCTGCGAACACGCAGGTGCGAAGGCCTGATGCGCAGATGCGAAGGAATGGGCGCACCCGCGCTTGTGCAGAAGCGAGCACTTCTTCCGCAGGTGCGGATGAGGAAAAGAGGGAAAATGCGCACCTGCAAGGAATTTCCACAGGTGCGAAAGCTGCATGTGCGGTACTCCTTCCGCAGGTGCGAAAAACATGTATGGGCAGAACCTTAAAACGGACGAAAAACGCTGTCCATTTCTTTCTATTTTTCATCCATTGTTGGGCGATTTCAGAGCTTTTGAGAGGGGGTTTCAACTAGCAATCGGAAGGGTTTAGGTGAAAAACCTAGATTTTTATAAAAGTGAGATTTTAACCACGAAAATACTTATGGAATTGGGTAGAAATTATATATTTAAGTTCTTGAGATTATGGGTAACATTTTCATCCGAAAATTTCCAGAATTCGAGCACGTGGGACCGGGGTGAATTTTAGGAATTTTACTATTTTGGATAAGGTAAATTATTTAATAGATAATTTTGAATTATTTAGCATATATTAATTATTTTGTATAATATTTGGATAGTTTCGAATTTTTCGGTGTTGAATCGAGAATTCAACGTGACGTGGTAATCGAAAACTGGAGTTTGAGACGAGGTATGTCTCTTGTCTAATCTTATGAGGGAAAAATTACCCCATATGGATTAAATTGAATAATTATTGCTAATTGTGGGGGATACATACGCACAAGGTGACGAGAGTCCGTGCGTAGCTACTATTAATGCTAAAGTCCGGGTAGTTTAGGACTCAAAGCATAAATTACTTGTGTAAATTGTATTCTTTGTTTAATTAATATTAATTGATATATATATATATATATATATATATATATTATATTCTTTGTTTAATTAATATTAATTGATATATATGAATATATTGTGAATTGTTAGATAAAGATATTAAAGAATGGAAATCTCATATGCTTGATTTTCTATTTAAATTAATTAATTGTCAAAAGAAATTATTCTTCCTCCCGAATTTAGCTTATAATAAATATACTCTCCTTCCGGAGGTACATAAGAAAATGTCCTCCATTCTTGTGGAGCGGGCCGAATGCCTCGGCAGGATAGATGCATCTATGGATCATGTCGCACGTCCCTCGGCAGTGTACACGACACTCTGGATCGGGCTGTACGTCCTCGACAGAAATCGTGCTTAATAATAATAATTACACGATACTCTAATAACTTATTTCAGCTTGCGAAGCTAATTGATAAATTTGAGAATCCTTGGAATTTAATGAATTATTATGCCTGCTTGTTGAAGAATTAATTGTTATTCTGTGGTTAAATAAATTATTGTAAATTCTGTGAATCATGCTGATTTAGATATTCTATTTGTATTTCAATTATTATTATTGACCCATAGTGAGTGTCAAAGTCAGCCATCTCGTCTCTACCACTTCGAGATTAGGCTTGATACTTACTGAGTACACGTTGTTTACGTACTCATACTACACTTGTTGCACTTTTTGTGTGGGACCTGAGACAAGTACTAGTGGGGGGGACCTATCGTCTTACACCCATGTTATCTAGGGGCATAGTGGTGAGCTGCCTTTCTGAGCCATTCTGCAGCTACTAGTGTCTCTCCTTATATTTTTCATTCTGTCTATTTTTATTTCAGACATTATTTGAGGCTTTGTATAATCTAATAGATGCTCATTCACTTGTGACACCAGGTCTTCGCACACACATTGGTAGAATTCGGTGTTTTATTATTTTTGTTGGTTTTAAATATTTTTCAATATATGCTTAATTTATTAAGTTGGCTTGACTAGCTGTAGTGTTGGGCGCCATCATGACCTATAGGTGAAATTGGGTCGTGACACATCTCTTGGTTGATATATATATATATATATATATATATATATCTTGATAATTATAATTAATATTTGTCTATATGAATTCCATAAATGAGTTACATATTTTTATTTCCAAATGTTGACTAAGTTGTAGAATTCAATTTAGAATTGAATTCCATAAATGAGTTACATGTTTTTATTTTAAAAGTATGATTAAATTGTTGAATTCAATTTAGAATTGAATTCCATAAATGAGTTACATGTTTTTATTTTAAAAGTATGACTAAATTGTAGAATTCAATTTAGAATTGAATTCCATAAATGAGTTACATGTTTTTATTTTAAAATGTTGACTAAGTTGTAGAATTCAATTTAGAATTGAATTCCATAAATGAATTACATTTTTTTTAAGTATTTACCATAAGAATGTGATTTGTATTTTTCCAATGGAAATTATATATATATATATATATATATATATATATATATATATATATACATGTGAGTCCTAATTAAGAATAAGGAAAATATAGATCTTATACGTATTGTAATGTCATGTAAAAACCAAGAGAGTTACTCTTGAGAAGAAAATTGCTTTGAGAAAGTAATAGTAAATACAAAGCCAAGATAGAAAATACTAGTACAAGAAAATTATTTCTTGTTCTTCTACCTTTGAGTTGATATTTTTGAGAAAAATTTCAACACAATATTTTCATTCAATTTGTTTACGGGATTTTATTGATCAGAGAGTTAATAGCAAGGAGCAGTCTCGGTGTGGATACGCATAGCATCTTCGCACTATTGAAGAAATTTAAAACGAGACTCTCTTCACAAGGTACGTCTTTGATCCGATCTTTGACATATAAATAATTTTTAAACACGATAAGTTCTACCTAGGATTGTTATTGTCTTACGTTGCGTGTTATGAACACCTCTATGCAACCCCACAGTGGTATCAGAGCCATGGTTTATTGTGTCTAAAATTTATTTACGAAATATTTTAAGATTATATTTGAAGAGTTCAAACCATAATACACGTATCTTGTGCAATAGTCAAATTGTTTGAATGCATATGGGTTGATATTATTTTATTGTGAATAAAATATGTATTCATATAAGTTAAACTATTGAGATAGTTCGTAACTTGAATTTGAAATTTCGTACAAAATACGACGGTAATCTATAATAGGTTATTAGATTATATAATTATTTTAATTGTTATTAGTTTATTAGATATAAATTAATAATAATGTTCTAGCATGAATTATTTTATGTGACATATAAGATAAACATGTTAGAAGATGTTGAATTTTATTTTTATGGCACGTGCTTATTCATTATTTTGAATTATTTATTACATGTGATGTAAATTAATTTAGGACTATGCATGTAGACAACTTGAACTAAATTCACATTCTATAAAAGATTTGAAATTTATGTTATTAATATTATTTTAGTAACAATTCCCTCTAACTAAAATTTGAGTTCTTAAATAATAAAATATAAGATATTTTATTGTAAAGCTATCCATGAAAATAAATAATTTTTTTTATAAGGAGCGGTATGACAATCATGAGACTTATAGTTCGAGAATATGTTAAAATTATTTATTACATTAGATATATGGATTGGAAGAATTATTTAATTTTACACTAGATGCCTGGACTACCCGGAGGAGTATAAAATTTAATAAGTTTTTTGCTTTCATGATGGTTGAACTCAACTATGCCAATAGGATCGACCTGACTACCAGGAGACTATTTGACATAGAGCTATTTAAGGATATAGTATGAGGATACAATTGGTAAAAGTACCTATCTCTAAAATATACGTGAGAAACGACTTGACATCTAAGGGGCTCATACATATTATTAAAGGATTCCTTTACTCCACTAATAGAAATAGAGATTTCTTAAACTATAATGAGGGTAAATAGTTTAAAATAATTAGTGAAAATATCATTTAGATAAAAGTCCATGTCTTTATGATATATATGTAAATATGTTCTTATATTAATGCCTTTTCTTTTCCATATTTCAGATTTCTCAATGTCTGTTATATCACTGCGTGAAATACTTGAGACCAACAAGTTGGTAGGATCAAACTTTGATGACTGATATAGAAATTTGAGAATTGTTCTCATGCATGAAAAGCTCATTGATGTGATTGAAAATCCTGCAAAGATAATCCCACTAGAGAATGATGTTCAAGGCACTAAGGTTTATCAGAAACACTTGGAAGAATGCTTTGCTATTAAACGCATCATTCTCGCTTCTATGAGTTCTGAACTCCAGAGGAAACATAAGAATATGGATCCAACTGCAATCATTGAATATGTTAAGAAGATGCTTGATACACAGTTGGGCATTGAAAACTCTCCAGTTGGACCCCTTGTCAATCATGTGATTGTTCTTACCGAAAAACATGAGAAGCTGGGGTACAAGCTTGGTAAAGAGATTTCTGAAGATTTGATATTGCATTCAGTATATGATACCGAATGTTTTCACTGTAAGAAGAAATGGTATTGGAAGGGAAACTGCAAGGAGTATCTTGCAACTCTAAAGGACAAGAAACAAGGTGAGACATTAATGAAAAATATTTTCTAGGTTTCTTTAGCTACTACAAATTCTTCACTATGGGTATTAGATACTGGCAGTGGTTATAACATCTGCATTATATTGCAAGGTTTCAAGATAAGTAGGAGACTAAAGAAAGGAGAAGTTAATCTACAAGTTGGAAATGATGCAAAAGTTGCGGCTATAGCTGTAGGATCAATTTATTTAATAATGCCTTCGGGCAAAGTAATTATGTAAGATGATTGTTATTATGTTCCTAAATTTGTTTCGAACATAATTTCAGCTTCTATGTTGGACAAGCGTGGGTTTCACATTAACATAGGCAACGGCATTTGCTCTATGTATTATGGTGATAATTTATATATGAATGGCTATCTCCAACATGATGTTTATGTATTACCTAATGTGAATGCTAATTCGATTATGCATGTTTCAAATCTTAAGAGGAAAAGAGATGATCAAGTAAATTATACATACCTTTGGCATTGTAGACTTGGTCATATAGAAGAGAAAAGAATTAAAAAGTTGTACAAGGAAGGGTACCTTGACAAGTATGATTTTGAATCATATCTGTCACGACCCAAAATTTAACCATGGTCGTGATGGCGCCTATCATGTTACAAGGCAAGCCTACTTCCCAAAATATTTCTACTAAACCGATTATAAAAATTTAATAAAACATTTCAACATTTGAATTTCTCATAAACTAAGTCAACTTTAAATATAATTTTAAAATTACGGAAACGAGCCCCAAATATCGGGGTGTCACTAAGTCATGAGCGTTTAAATCTATGAACTAAGAAATGAAACTGTCTAACTGTCAATACAATCCAAAAGAAGAAATGATAAAAGGAGTAACAAGGTCCTGCGGACGCTAGCAGCTACCTTGCATTCTCTATAGATAGCCGGCCTGAACTCAACGATCGTCACGCTCTAACTCACCTGAATCTGCATATAAAGTGTAGGGTGTAGCATGAGTACAACCACCTCAGCAAGTAACAGAAATAACTAAGGAACTGAGCAATAGTGACGAGCTAAGTAAAACAGTCCAATTATTTATTTTCAATTTTTTTTTAAAATAGAATAAACATGTAAATTCCATGACTCTGTAAATGCCACAAAGAAGTTTAACAGATAAATGCAGCAACAACACAATAAATACAACCTCACAGTAGTGTCACTCCATCACTCGCACTCAGTACTCAATACTCAAAACACTCAACACTCTGCGCTCACTTGGGGTGTGTACAGACTCCGGAGGGGCTCCCAAAGCCCAAGCGCTAAGCATATACAACTCACATGCTGCACGAACAATTCACGTGCCATAATATCAATACCTGGATCCGCACGGTCAACTCACATTCTACGCGGACAAGTCACGCACTATGGTATGAATACCTGGACCCGCACGGTCAACTCACGTGCTACGCGGACAACTTACGCGCTATGGTATTAATATTCTCATAACCAGGCCCTCGGCCTCACTCAATCATGTACCTCACTAGCCTCACCATCATCAACAATAAGGGAACACAACCCACATCAAGTATCACCGCATATTAGCAATTAATAGAGACTGAGGTAAACAAGTACAATAATTTCTATGACTGAGTACAAATAATGTGGGCATGAATAAAGCCTAAGCATAATCTCTAACATGAAAGAAAACAAGTTCAATAACAAATAAACACATAACCACAGATAATAGCCATTAGGCCTCACGGGACCGACCAAGTCTCAATCCCTCGTGGTGCACACCCACACGCTTGTCACCTAGTGTGGGTATCACTTCCAAATAATCATGTGATGTTAAATCTCCGGGTTTATACCCTCAAAGCTAGAGTTAAAACTGTTACTTACCTTAATAGCGTAAAAATCCTACTCCTAGATGCCCTCGTCTCTGGACTCGGTCTCCAAATGCTCCGAATCAATTCACAATTAATTTGATTCAGCTCACAAATATTATAGGAATTAATTCCATATCAAAATACTAATATTTTCCAAAAATCTAAAATTACGCCCCAAATATCACCCATGCGGCCCACGTTTTAGAATCCGATAAAACTTACAAAATCCGACTCCCCATCCAACCATGAGTCCAACCATACCAAAATTACTCAACTCTGACCACAACTCGACCTTCAAATCCTCAATTAAAGTCTATGAATTTTTCTACTATTTTCAACCCAAAACACTAATTTGTTGATAAAAACAATAATACATTCGTGTAATTAAACCAAAACCGAGTTAGAATCACTTACCTCGTTGTTTTCTCTAAAAATCACCCAAAATTGCCTCAAATCCGAGCTCCAAATCGTCAAAAACTAAAAATGGGACCAAATCCCATTTTCATAACTTAAACTCACTGCCCAGGCTTTTCTTCTTCGCGAACGCGGTCAGTGCCTCGCGTTCGCGAAGCACAAAATATCTCCCGTCCAAATTCCACCTTCGCGAACGTGACATCACCCTCGCATTCGCGAAGCACAAAAATGCCTCTGCCTCAATGCCTTCTACACGAACGTGTTCAACCCCTCGCGAACGCGATGCTTCATCCCCCCTCACTATGCGAACGCGACACCCCTTACGCGAACGTGTAGACCAATTGCCTGGGGTCCTCAGCTGCTACCTCTCTTCTTTGCGAACGCGTAACACCTCTCACGTTTGCGATGCGCACCCAGTCCACCCTTCACGAACACGTGCTTCTCTTCGCGAACGCGAAGAGAAAATATTACCAGCCTCTCAGTTCTTCTTCGCGAACGCGAGGTTCCACTCGCGAACGCGATGAAGGAAACTAGATGGTGCATCAGAAAAATTCCACCATCGAGACTAATTCCTCTACGGACTTCCAAATAATATTTCGGACATGCTCCTAAACCCAAAATCACCATACGGAGCTAACAGAACCATCAGAATTCAAAGTCGAGGTCGTTTACACAAAGATCCATATCCGGTCCACTTTTCTAACTTAAATTTTCTAACTAAGAGACTAAGTGTTCATTTCACTCCAAAACTACTCCGGACCCAAACCTACCAACTCGATGCAACTCAACACAGCTGAACAACACATAAAGAAGCAGAAAAGGGGAAACATGGCAATAACTCTCGGAACGACTGGCCGGGTCGTTACAATATCCAACTTATGAATCTTGTCTCAAAGGAAAAATGACCAAATCTCCATTTACTGGAAGTGGAGAAAGAGCTACTGAATTATTGGGACTAATTCATACAAATGTTTGTGGGCCCATAAAAATTCAAGATAGAGGTAGATATTCTTACTTCATCACCTTCACTGATGATACGTCAAGATATGGATTTGTGTATCTTATGAAACACAAATCTGAATCTTTTGAAATGTTCAAAAGGTACCGTAGTGAAGTTGAGAAACGGACTGGTAAAAGTATTAAAGTTGTCACGACCCAAAATCCAACTAGTCGTGATGGCACCTAATCCAACCTGCTAGGTAAGCCAACTTTCAACTATCCAATTCCATTAATAATTATTAAAGCAATTTAAGTAAATAGAGATCTTCATCTTATACATTCCCCAAGAACTAGTAGTACAAATCATGAGCTTCTAAGAATAGAGTTTACAAAGCGGAAATGAAATAAATACATAGTCTATTTGAATAGTACATAAAAAGAGCTTTTATAAATCTAAGGCTAACATGAACAAGAGGAAGCTTTAACAGGAACGCATGTACATCTTCAAATCCGGCAATCATCGAGCACATCAACAGCAATAACCAAATATCTGCACGCAATATGCAGAAGTGTAGTATCAATACAACCGACCCCATGTACTGAGTAAGTAACAAACCTAGCCTTAGGTTGAAAGTTGTCACAACCCAAAATCCCACCACAGGCGTCGTGATGGCACCTAGTCTCTAAGACTAGGTAAGCCGATTTCCATTATATTTCGAAGCCATTTAAAAAAAAAAGTAATCAAAACTAACAATGGAACAAATATGAATATACCATCTCCCAAGACTGGTAGTACTGAGTCACGAACTCTAACTGAATACATGGAATGATCACGAGGACCGAATATACAATATTGTTTGATTACAAATTAACAGTACAATGAAATGAAAAGACTCCAAGGGACTACGACGACCAAGCAGTCCTACCTTGAATCCTTACGATCCCTCTTTATCTCTGCTCAAGTCTGATATCTCCAATACCTGGCTCTGTACAAAAATGTGCAGAAGTGTAGTATGAGTACACCACGGTCGGTACCCAGTAAGTATCAAGACTAACCTTAATGGAGTAGAGACGAGGTACAGTCAAGACACTCACTAGTCTAATAACATGTGCAATATAGCATGCAAAAAAACTAGAAAACAAATAGCAGTAATAGCAACATCAATCAACTAGTGATTTAAACAGCAAGGTATCAAGAATACCATAAATATTGCTCAAACGAGTAATAATCACAGGTACATCCAATTAATCAGGTCCTTCAGAATATACATCTTTTATCTAAGTTATTCAATAAAAATCTCTGGAATATAATCCTTTTCAATAAATATATTTCCGAATATAATTCTTTCAAGTAAATATCTTTCGAATATAATTCTTTCAAGTAAATATCTTTCGAATATAATTATTTTAAGTAAATATCTTTCGAATATAATTCTTTCAAGTAAATACTTTTCGAATATAATTCTTTCAAGTACATATCTTTCAAATATACTTCTTTCAAGTAAATATCTTTATAATATAATTATTTCAAATAAATATCATTCTAATATAATTCTTTTAAGTAAATATCTTTCAAATATACTTCTCCCAAGTAAATATCTTTATAATATAATTCTTTCAAATAAAAGTCACCATGTGACGCCTCATTTAAATTTCCTGGCGTGAGGAATACATTCAAGATATCACATCAAATGGCACGACAATACCTTCGTGCACTTAGCTCATTCTCACCCAATATATATATTTGATTCAAATCAATTGGCACGGCAACACCCTTCGTGCATTTATATCTTCCTCACTGTGCATACATATAATAGTACCAACTAGGTGGGAGAAATGCCAATAACAATAAAAGAAATAAAGTGGAGGCACATATGAAGCAACAACGACTACAAGTCACACAGAAAACATAGGTGCACAATAACATCTCAAGATAAAGGCATTCGTATACACAACAAAACGATATCACAATATAATGTATGTCTCTCGTCCTCGCCTGCACGGAAACACCCTTCGTTTCATGAATATATGATAACATAAAAATAATTCCACGGCATCACCCTTCGTGCTTTTACTCTCACCCTCACCTGATAATATAAATAAAATAGCACGGCATCACCCTTCGTGCTTTACACTCTCAATGGCATGGCATCACCCTTCGTGCTTTACACTCTCAAATGTCACGACATCACCCTTCGTGCTTTACACTCTCAAATGGCATGGCATCACCCTTCATGCTTTACACTCTTCCTTACTAAGCACATGTATATCATTAACAAGCAAGGTAGGAAGCATAAATAACATCAAGGAGAGTGTTTAAACCACAACACAATACAACAATTCATATCGCAATTTCCACTGACCACAACCAAATTCGAAATATGTAGAAGAATCAATAAATTTGTCAACAAATAGCCCAAGGCTCCACACAACGTATAATAAACCTCAAAACAATCAACAGAGGTGAAAAATACTCAGTATAGGGCAACACCTTCATTAATCCAAATTCTTGATAATTATATTAACTCCTCAATTTAAACTAATTAATAAATATTTGCAGATAAGGGTTCCATCATGTATTTAATTCCAAGAAATTATCAAATCAATAAACACACGGAATTCACGTAAAATTCAAGTGACAATAACACTAAATTTATTATATAAAATAATAATTTGATAAATAAGGAACGAGGCATGATAATTCAAGGATTTACTAATGCCAACAATTATCTAATTTAATACATAAGAATGCCTAAAACTTTAAATGAATAAAATTTGCACATATAAGCCTGAGTACGTACTCATCACCTCGCGTACTCGGCTTTTCACATTTTACAAATGGCACATACGACTCGATGCCTAAGGGGTAATTCCCCCACTCAAGGTTAAGCAAGACACTTACCTTTTTGAAGTTGTCCCGATATTCCAAAATTGCATTCTTTCTTGAATTGACCTCCATACCATCCAAATCTATCCAAATTAATTGTATAACTTCATTAAAATTCATTGGAAACAATTTCGGATAATAATACGTCGACTTAAAAATTTATTCCAAAAAGTCAACAAAAGTCAACACGGGTCCCGCCCCTTGGAACCCGACATAATTTTTATGAAATCCGAACACCCATTCCGATACAAGTTCAACCATACCAATTTTATCAAATTCCGATAACAACTCAACCTCCAAATCTTAAATTTTCGTTTTTGGAAGATTTTGCAAAAATCTTGATTTCTTCCATTTAAATCCAAAATAAATGATGAATATAACCATATAATCATGAAGTATAATCACTTTAGGATATAGAACATTTACCCCAATCCATATGGTGAAAATCGCTTCAATCCGAGCTTCATAGCTCCAAATATGTTAAAAATGACTGAAATCTCAAAATATAGCTACTGCCCAGGTATTAACTTTTCGCGATCGCGGAAAATGCTTCACGATCGCGAAGCACAAAATTTTTCAGCCCCAAAATTGCTCTTCGCGATTGCGAAAAAACAATCGCGATCACGAAAAACAAACTCCCCAACTCTTCCAGATAGCCTCTAGTATAATGGTCATAACCTTTTGTACAAAACTCCAAATTATTAATGATTTAACTTTATGAAAACTAGATTCCAAGGACTATAACTTTCATTTGTTTCTCATCTCCCAATGTCTTATATATTTTGAGATATAAGCTTCCAAAGTCAGCCCTATGCAATAGAGATTTCCAAACTCTTTGCGGACAGCCTATAGTATATCTACCATAACTTTTTATACACAACTCCAAATGAAAAATGGTTTACTCTTCGGAAAACTAGATACAAAGGGCTACAACTTTCGTTTTTGGATCATCTCCAAATTCCTTATATATTGCGAGATATAAGCTTCCAAAGTTGGGTTAGTGCAGCAGAAAAGTTCCTCTACGCGATCGCTAAAGGCCTTCCGCGATCGCGATTCACTAGCCATTTTCCCCCATTTTGTGCTTCGCGATCACGGCCAATTCCAACCGATCGCATAGCACACTGCTGTAGCCAAAAACCAGCTGCTATAAATGGCCTAGAAATGGTCCGAAACCACCCCGAAACTCACCCGAGCCCCTCGGGACCCAATCACACCATCCAGTCCCATAACATAACACGGACTTGATCGAGGCCTCAAATCAAATTGAACAACATCAAAACGACGAATCACACCTCAAATCAAAATCTATGAACTTTGAACTTTCAAATTCTACATCTTGTGCCAAAACACATCAAATCAATCCGGAATGACTTCAAATTTTGCACACAAGTCATAATTGACATAACGAAGCTATTAAAATTTCCAGAATCAGATTCCGACCCCGATATAAAAAAGTTAACCCCCCGGTCAAACTTTCCAAAAATCAGACTTTCGCCATTTCAAGCTTAATTCCACTACGGACCTCCAAATAATTTTTCGGACATGCTCCTAAGTCCAAAATCATCCAACGGAGCTAACAAAAACTCCATTCCGGAGTTGTCTTCACACATTTCTGACTATTGTCAAAATCCTAAGACATAAGCTTCCATTTTAGGGACCGAGTGTCCCAAATCATCTGGTAACTGAATTCAACCACGCACGTAAGTCAATACACATAATACAAAGTTGCTCAAGACCTTAGGTCATTGAACGGGGTGTTAATTCATAAAATGACAAGTTACAAAAGTAGTGACGAGCTTCCACCAAGGTCGGGTCCAAAACCAATAGTCCACAACAATCCATAACAACGTAAAGAAAATAATACAAGAAGTAACTCAGACTAAAATTCTCAGCTAAATCATGATTTATAAAATAATAGTTCTTCCTTTCAAGTACATCAATGAAAACCAAAATCGTTTGTCAAAGTTGACAAAAACATGAATAAGTTTGAAAACAATAACTTTTTTCCCAAAATCATTTCAATAATAAATGAGATGTTTCATTATCTTTGAAGATAAACAATGTGTGAGAAATCATGAATGATGTGATGCTTTATAGCATGAGGAACAAACACATTTCTATGCCTGTATGTCATGTGTGCATGCCAATGCGATGCAACTCAGTGATAAAATCATAGACAACCCCTTGAGCAGACCTCACAATCACTAATATACAACCCCTCGGGCTTACCTCACAATCACTCGTAAACAGCGCATCGGGCATACCTCACAATCTTTCATGCCTCCCAGTCACTCAACACTCGGCACTCGCACTTAGTAGGTACTTGTGCTCACTGGGGGTATGTACAGACTCCGGAGGGGCTCCTACATCCCAAGAGCTATAATCTACACGAACAACTCACGTGCTATAGTATCATATCAGAATCTGCACGGACAACTCACGTGCCATAATAAGCCAATAAGTCCTGCTGCAGGCGGCCAACCCTGATCCATATAATAGTAATAATATATATAAAGCCATCATGGCCTGCTCTGACGTGCAGCCCGATCCGAAAAATATCCTCACAATCAGGACCTCGGCCTCCCTCAGTCATCATTCTCTCCAGTCTCTCTCTCATGGGCTCACAATATCATGAGAATAGCCCAAAATGATGATATGATGTATTAATGAATAACAACAGAGACTGAGATATGATATGTAATGAAATGAATATGACTGAATATGAATTTTCAATTTAAAACAAATAATTTACAACAATATGATCTCTGTGGGTCCCAAAATACTGGCACATAGCCTCAATATAATTTTTAATATGCTTTTCAACTCAATTTCTTTAACATATAAAACCGCATGGAGAATGCCAACATTATTTAACTACAATATACCACATAAACAATTATGTCATGATTTCTATAGTGCACGCCCACATGCCCGTCACCTAGCATGTGCGTCACCTCCCAACAATTCACACAATACATATATTCAGGGTTCATACCCTCAGCTCCATGATTAGAAGAGTTACTTACCAGATCAACAAGTCACGGAGCTCTCTCGCCCCAACCAGAACCATAATCGCTTTCTGAGCTGACTTTCAATATTATCCTTTCGAACATACCGTCATCAAACCTGATAGTACCCATTCTAATTCCAATGACCTTATATTACATAACACAACTATTCCACAGACATGTTGTACCAATATAACTTAGAGCCACAACCCGTGTCATCCGTGCACCAATACACAACAATTCAAATGTACTCAGTCATGAAAAATGACTCAAAGGTATTGTGAATTATGGAGTGTTTTAATCTATGGATTTGAGCCAAGTGGGGGAGTCTGCTATTGATAATTTAATTTCATGGTTATGTGTTAAACTTTAGTTTATGAGCTAAAGTTAAATCAATGATTTCAGTTGTATTGTGTTGTCAACCTATATGGAATAGGGTGACTTGGGTTCACCCCCGGGTACGTGCGAGGTAAGATGGAACTCAGTGATTTGGGGCTTGGAAATAACTCTTGGCATGTTCGAGGATAAACGTATGTTTAAGTGGAGAGAATGTAACGACTCGACCGGTCGTTTTGAGTATCACAACCCTGTTTCCCCTTTTACTGCTCAAATTGTACTTTACAGTTGTTGTGTGAATTGCCGGGGTAAATGGTTCGGGTCCGGTGAGGTTTTGGAATGAACTGGAACACTTAGTTCTAAGGTTTATAGCTTAAGTTAAAATAGTGACCAGATGTCAACTTATGTGTAAACGACTCTAGAATGGAGTTTTGATGATTCCAATAGCTCCGTATGGTGATTTTGGACTTAGGAGCGTGTCCAGAAAATTATTTGGAGGTCCGTAGTGGAATTAGGCTTGAAATGGCGAAAGTTGAACTTTTGGGAAGTTTGACCGAGGGGTTGAATTTTTGATATCAGGGTCCAAATCTGATTCTAGAAATTAGAATAGGTCTGTTATGTTAAATGTAACTTGTGTGCAAAATTTGAAGTCATTCTGCATTGATTTAATGTGTTTCGGCACTAGATATAGAATTTGAAAGTACAAAGTTTGTTGATTTTGAATTGAGGTGTAATTCATCATTTTGATGTTATTAGGTATGATTTGAGGCCTCGAGTAGGTCTGTATTATGTTATGGGACTTATTGGTATAATTGGTTGAGGTCCCGGGGGGCTCGGGTGAGTTTCGGATGGTTAACTGATTGGATTTTGGACTTGGAACTCTGCTGGAATTTTTTCTGATGCACCATCTGGTTTCCTTCATTGCGTTCGCGAGTGGAGCCTCGCATTCGTGAGGAGGAACTGAGAGGATGGCAATAATTTCTCTTTGCGTTGGGTGGACTGGGTGTGCCTCGCAAACGCGAGAGGATTTACGCGTTCGCGAAGAAGAGAGGAGGTAGCTGAGGACCCCAAACAATTGTTCTACGCGTTCGCGTAGGGGGTGTCATATTTGCGAAGGTTGAGCTGGTAAGGCATCCCGTTCGTGAAGTAGTTGTCACGTTCACGAAGAGTAAAGTGAAGAGGCAGTCTGAGTTGGTCTACGCGAACGCGAGAGGACGGTCGCATTCGCGAAGAAGGAAATCTGGGCAGCAGTGTTAAATTTCAAAATCGAGGGTTTGAACCCATTTTTCATATTTTGAGCTAGAGACCACGGATTTAGGCGATATTTTCAGGGATTTTCAGGGAGTTGATTGGGTAAGTGTTTCTCACTTGATTTTGGTTAAATTCCATGATTATATCTTGCTTTTTATCATCTAAATTGTTATTTGGGGTGAAAAATTAGGGAAAAAGTAGAAGAGTTCTTGAGATGGAATTTTGAGGTTTTGAAGGGGATTTTGTTGTCGGATTTTGGTAAATTTTATATGGCTAGACTCGTGAGTGAATAGGATTTCGGGTTTTGTGACTTTTGTCGGATTTTGAGGTGTGGGCCCGGGGGCCGAGTTTGGGCCGATTTCTGATTTTGGCTATAATTTGGTATGTTTCTTGTGGAATTGATTCCTTTAGCCTATATTGATCGTATTGCATTGCTTGTGGATAGATTCGAGATGCTCGGAGGCCGATTCAAGAGGCAAGGGCATTGCGGAGTAGATATTTTCTCGGATTGAGGTAAGTAACGATTGTAAATCTAGCCCTGAGGGTATGAAACACCTAGATTTATGTGTCATGTGACTATTTGGATGTGACGCACATGCTAGGTGACGGGCGTGTGGGCGTGCACCATTGGGGATTTGTGACTTGGTCTATCCCATAGCAACTATAAAGTTGAACAACCTATTGTAGCTATATGCTCTTTATGTGCTTTAGAAAGATTTACTGTAAATCATGCTAGATACCATGTCTAGGCCTTATGACAGTATTGTTTGGACCCTTAGAGGTCATTTATTGCTGTCCTCTCACTGTTTTAGTTGATATCCCATACTCAGTCATGTTCATGCATTCTTACATAATAGCTCAGTCTATGTTATTCTATTTGTTGCATCATGTTAATGTTGTTTGGGATGATTTCTTTGATTTCTGAGAGCCCGAGAGACTGGAGAGATTTGTGACTGAGTGAGGCAGAGGGCCTTTTTGTGAGGTATTGTACCTCAGCACGTGAGTTGTCCGTGCTGATTATAGCATTTGGGCTGTAGGAGCCCCTCCGGAGTCTGAACACCCCGAGTGAGCGCAAGTACTTACTGAGCATGAGTGCCGAGTGCTGAGCGATTGTGAGGCATGAGTGATGGTGAGGCATGAGTGATTGTGAGGATGGAGTGATTGGGAGGACTGAGTGATGTTAGCCCGAGGGGCAATATATGATTTTATCATCCATGCTCATAGTTTCTTTGAGTCCTTGTTTGAGAACTATTGAAAGATATTTCTAATTGATTTACTTGAACTTGATTTAAACAAGCTAATTTGACTTAAACTCTAGTTACAAAGCATGCCGCACTTTACTAAATTTTTATGATATGAACGGTACTTGCATTTAGCTCGTCACTACTTCTCAGCCTTTATTTATTTCTGTTACTTACTGAGTTGGTGTACTCACGTTACTCCCTGCACCTTATGTGCAGATCTAGGAATTCTTGGTCACGATAGCAGCTATTGATATTCCTGTAGCTAATCATTGGAGTTATCAAGGTAGCTGCCTGGCGATCGCAGTCCTGTTTTCTCCTTCTTTATCTCCCCCTTAGTTGTATTTTGGATTTTTCCCAGACTATGTTAGTCTTATTGTTGTCGGACTAGTTTTTGGTAGTGGCTTATGACTCAGTGACACCCCGATGTTTGGGGTTTTTCATTCTGCATTTCTATCTTTGAGTTCAACCCTTGTTTCTTTTATGAAATTCTGCTATACAAGACGCCTTTTGGCATATCTGTGAAGGAATTATTTTAGTGTTGTGAGAGTCGGCTGGCCTAGTACCATCGATAGGCGCCATCACGACATGTTAGATTTTGGATCGTGACAAAAGCACTAAGATCTGATAGAGGTGGAGAATATCTTAGTGAAAAGTTTACTAGGTATCTCAAAGAGAATAGGATTCTCTCACAGTGGACACCTCCAGGAACACCACAACACAATGGTGTGTTTGAAAGGAGAAATCGAACCTTATTAGATATGGTGAGATCTATGATGGGGTTCACTGATCTTCCAATAAATTTATGGGAATATGCTTTGGAAGCAACAACATACTTAATTAATAAAGTTCCTGCTAAGTTAGTCTCTACAACACCATATGAGATATGGAAAGGACGTGAGCCTAACCTTAAACACATTAAAGTTTGGGGTTGTCCAGCTTATGTTAAGAGACTGCAGTCTGATAAACTTGACTCAAGATCCGATAAGTGTAGGTTCACTAGGTATCCCAAAGAAACAATGGGATATTATTTTTATCACCCTTTTGACTATAAAGTGTTTGTGGCTAGAGGAGCAACCTTTTTAGAAAGGGAATTTCTTTTGGAAGGAAATTATAGTGGAGAAATAGAACTTGATGAAGTTCAAGAAACTAATGAATCAACACAAAATCAAGATCACGAGACACAAGTTGAAGAACCTTTATTGGATATTTTGAAGTTGACAAGGAAGTTGCCATCTTCAACGGTTGAAGTTCAAGAATTAAATATAGTTCAAGAACAGGTTAATGAACTAGTTCCAAACCAAATTGAACAACAACCAAATCCAGCACAAGGTGAACAAGTTGTACAAGCACCTCTTAGAAGGTATATACGAGAATATCATGTACCAACTAGATTAAATCTAATGGTACAAGATGATGTATCAAATGAGGTTGATCATAATGATGATGACCCTAAGACCTATGAAGAGGCTATACAAAGTTCTGATTATGAGAAATGTCAAAAGGCCATAGAATCCGAAATGGAATCCATGAAGGAAAATAAAGTATGGACTTTAGTTGAACCTTCAAAGGATATAAAACCTATAGGTTGTAAATGGGTTTTTAAGAAAAAGATTGGAGCAGACGAAAAGGTGGAGACCTACAAAACCCGTCTTGTGGCCAAGGGATATCGCCAGAAAGAATGAGTCGACTATGACAAGACTTTCACTCCCGTGGCAATGCTCAAATTAATTCGGATTTTGCTTGCTATAGCAGCCTACTATGATTATGAAATATGGAAAATGGATGTGAAAACAACTTACCTTAATGGTGAGCTAGAAGAGGATGTGTACATGACACAACCTGAAGGTTTCACATCTCCATCTGATCATAATAAAATTTGCAAGCTACAAAGATCCATTTATGAACTAAAGCAAGCTTCTCGAAGTTGGAATATTCGCTTTAACAAGACAATTGAAAAGTTCAATTTTGTTAAATGTGAAGAAGAACCTTGTGTGTAAAAAAAAATTAGTGGGAGCACAATTATATTCTTAATACTTTATGTTGATGATATATTGCTCATAGGAAATGATGTACCGGTATTGCAAAGTACCAAGATTTGGCTATCTGAACAGTTCTCCACAAAAGACTTGGGAAAAACATCTTATATAATGGGAATAAAGATCTATAGAGATAGATCTAGGAAGCTGCTTGGGCTTTCCCAGTCCTTGTACATTGATAGAATCTTAAAGAGGTATAACATGGATAATTCCAAAAGAGGCTATCTACCGATAGGTACTGGAATTACGCTCAGCAGGAAGGATTGTCCTAAAACACCTGAATAGAGAGAACGCATGAGTAAGATCCCATACGCTAGTGCAGTGGGAGATATCATGTATACCATGAAATGTACACATCCTGATGTTGCTTATGCACTAGGAGTGACTAGCCGATATCAGGCAAATCGTGGCGAGGAACATTGGAAGGTGGTGAAGACCATTCTTAACTACTTAAGAAGGACTAAAGACCAAATCCTCATTTATGGAGATTCTGAGTTGAAACTTGAAGGTTTTACTAATGCAAGTTTCTCTTTAGATAGAGATGATAGAAAATCTATTTCTGGTTATGTATTTACCTTAAATGGTGGTGCAGTGAGTTGGAAAAGTTCCAAACAAGCTACAGTAGATGATTTAGTGACTAAAGCAGAATATATAGCAACTAGTGAAGCTGCTAAGGAAGTTGTATGGATGAAAAAGTTCTTAACTGAACTTGGTGTGGTTCCTTCAATAGAAGGTGCAGTTCCATTATTGTGTGACAATACTAGAGCAATTTCTCAAGCAAAAGAACCAAACTCACACCAAAAATCCAAACACGTCCTGTGAAGGTATCACTTGATAAGAGAGATAACTAAACGTGGAGACGTCGAGATTCAAAAGGTTGATGGAAAGGAAAATACTGCAGACCCATTCACTAAAGCTCTTGGAGCAAAGGAGTTTGACAAGCGCAAGTGGAAATTGGGAATGAAGTACAAGAGCGATTGGCTCTAGTGCAAGTGGGAGATTGTTAGGGATATATTATATATGTCCTAGATCCAAAATCTCATATTTGATGATTTGAACATATTTTTGTGAATGTTATTTGATATAAAAATATATGGCATTTGATATTCATTTATCATAATTATTATTAATTACTTGATTAATTTAATAAGGTCCTTGATTAAATTTTGTAACTTGTCATCATGATGGAATCATGATAATGAGAGTAAAGTCTCTTACAATTTAACCTAAATTTTGTTCTTGATCATAGGATTATTAATTTGAACATAGTAATCCGGTTAGATCAATATTTATGTGATCATCTTTATGGGATAAAGATGAGTTGATCTCATTAACTAAATAACATAAATAGATTATGCATATAGAGATATGATCATTGAACCGATTCATTGGATAATTTCTAATGGTTAGAATTGCCATAAACTGTTAATAGGATATTCTCTTGAAGAATGTGATGTAAGGGTTTTCTTTGACCTAATATCATCATAGTAATTGACAAGTTATTTATTGTGCTTTGATACTAGAGACCTATGGCCCCAGGGCGATAGTTGAAAGGATATTGGATACGATTAAATACTTGTAGAAGTAGTGATTGATCAAGATGGAATCTGTCAACTCTTGGTAATAAGTTTAAGCTCCATGTTGTCATGAATTATAACCGACCAAATTAAGACCTTGGCCAGGGCGATTGAATGAAAGAAGAAAAGAGTTTCTTAGGTCATTCAATGGTCGATTATTTTTGACATGAACACATAGTCAATCGCCTATTAGGATTTGACAGTTGAACCATATCCTAGGGTGACCCAGAGCTATAAGGACAAAAGGAATTAATACATTATTCTTCTATAAGTTCTTGAGAGTAAATTGTATACGTCATGCTATCTGGTCGTTAAGGAGTGTTGCTAGATGCCACCCTTGATTAGTATATTGATGTGATCAATTTACTATCGGTTTAGTATTGAACCTATAGGGTCGCACACTAACGAGTGTTCTTATAACGACCCGGCCGGTTGTTTCCAGAGTTATAGCCCCGTTTTTCTCATTTATACTTCTTTTGTTTTATTCAACTATATTATGTTATATCGGGTTAGTTGGTTCGGGACCAGAGTGGTTTTAGAGAGAATTGAGACACTTAGTCTCTTAAGTTAGAAACGTCAATCGGATGTTGACCTATGTGTAAGCGATCTCGGATTTGAATTCAGATGGTTCTGTTAGCTCTGTTAGGTGAATTTTGAATTAGGAGTGCGTCCGGAATGCGATTTGGAGGTCCGTGGTAGAATTAGGATTGAATTGGCGAAATTGGAAATTTGGCGATTTCGGTCGACAGTGGAAAATTTGATATCGGAGTCAGAATGGAATTCCGGAAGTTGGAGTAGGTTCGTAGTGTCATTTGTGATGTGTGTGCAAAATTTGAGTTCATTCAGACGTGGTTTATTTGGTTTCGGCATCAGTTGCTGAATTTGAAAATTTAGAAGTTCTTAGGCTTGAATCCGGGGGTAATTTGGTGATTTGATGTTGTTTTGAGTGATTCGAAGGTTCGACTAAGTTGGTATACTGATATATGACGTGTTGGTATTTTTTGTTGAGGTCCCAGGGGCCTCGGGGTGATTCCGGGTGATTAACGGATTTGTCAAAGTTGGAAAATGCAGCTGATGTTGCTGCTACTGCTATTTCCGCACCTGCGGAAGGAGGAGTCGCAGGTGCGAGGCCGCTGGTGCGCATGGGGAGTTTGTAGGCACGGGAAATGCTGGGCTAGGCAAGATGCGCAGGTGCAAGAAGGTTATCGCATCTGGGAGCCCGCAAGTGCGAGACTTGGGGTGTAGATGCGGAAGGAAGGAAGAAGACTAGCTTCGCAGATGCGGCGCACCACGCGCAGGTGCGATTTTTACGGCAGATGTGGAGTCTGGGCGGATAAGTGAGTTGTACAGGTGTGGCTCCTTGGACCGCAGGTGCGGTCGCACGGGTGCGAGTAAAAGCCCGCAGGTGCGAGAAGCCTGGGCAGAAGGCACATATTGCACACTTTGCGAATTTTGGTGCATTCTTCACCATTTCTATTCGGTTTTGGAGCTTTTAGGAGAGATTTGAAGAGGGAATCAAGAGGGTTTCATTGAGGTAAGTTACTTGAGCCCTAATACTTGTATATATAGTGTTTTTCCGTTGTTTAATCATTGTAATTAGTAAAAATGAGGGGTTGGGGCTTGGGATTTTTGAAGAAGTAATTTAAGGATTTGAAAGACCAAACGATGTCGGATTTTGATGAATTTGGTATGCCTAGACTCGTGAGTGAATGGGCTTTCTAGTTTTGTAAATTTTGTCGGAATTGGAGACGAGGGCCCGGGGGCCGGGTTTGAGCCAATTTTGGGTTTTGGTCTAATTTGATAGTTTTTCTTGTGGAATTCATTCCATTAGCGTATATTGATGGTATTGTACTGATTATAAATATATTTGGAGGCCGAGTCCAGAGGCAAGAGAATTTCGGGGTAGAGATTTGACCGGTTTGATGCAAGTAACTATTGTAAATCTAGTCCTGAGGGTATGAAACCCCGGATTTCGTATAATTCTACTATTTTGAAGTGACGCACATACTAGGTAACGGGCGTGTGGGCGTGCACTGTTAGGGATTGTGACTTGGTCCATCCCGTAGCAACTTTAAAGTTGCATATTTTGTGGAAATTATATGATACTTATGTGTTTTTAGAAAGAGTTTCTGTTAATTGTGCTGAATGCCATGTTTGGGCCTTGTGCCAGTGCTGTTTGGACCCTTAGGGGTTTTATTTTATTTTTATTATCCTCTCACTGTTTTCTATTGAAAATCTATACTCAGTCATGGTTATACATGTTTAGTGCATAACTCAGTTTTATTACTCGGTTTTGTTGCATATAAATGTTGTTTTGGGCTGAGCACCATGTTTTTACTTAAATGCCTGAGTGGCTTGAGAGGTTTATGACTGAGTGAGGCCGAGGGACTGATTTGTCAGGATATTTATGGGATCGGGTTGAACGCCACTGCATGTTGCATATTTATGGGATCGGGCTGTATACCGCAGCATGTTTGATATAGGCCGAGGGCCTGAGTGATTATGCCATGATTTGGCTTGATATAGCGCTTGGGCTGAAGGAGCCCCTCCGGTGTCTGTACACACCCCCAGTGAGCGCAGGTACCTACTAAGTGCGAGTACCGAGTGTTGAGTGACTGGGAGGCATGAGCGATTGTGAGGTATGCCCGAGTGGAACGTGTGATTGTAAGGTATGCCCGAGTGGTAAGAGTGACTGTGAGGTTTGGACCGAGGGGCTGTTTATGATTTCATCATTTTTGCTCACCTTTACATTAAGCCTTGTTTGAAAAACTGTTAAAAAATATCTTTAAATGATTTTTACTGAAACCGGGTTTAAACGAGAGCATTTGATTCAAACACTGATTTTTAACGCATGATGTACTTTAATGAATTTTTGTGATATGAACTTGATATGCTTTATTGCTCGTCACCACTGCCCAGTCTTTATTTATTGTTGTTACTTACTGAGTTGGCGTACTCACGTAACTCCCCTCACCTTGTGTGCAGATCTAGGTGTAATTGGACACGGTAGCGGTTGTTGATTATTCTGGTTGAAGATTTCTGTTTCTCGGGGATAGTAAGGTAGCTTCTTGGAGACTGTAGCCCCTGCTCTTCTCCCTCTTATCTTTCTATAGTTGTATTTAGCTATTTTTCAGGCTGAGTTAGCCTTGATATTGTTAGACAGATTGTAGTAGATGCTGATGACTAGTGACATCCCGATGTCGGGATTTTCCTTCCTCACTTTTATTTTGATTGGAAATCCTTTATGAAGGTTTTTTCTGATGTTAAATAACATTGAAATTATCTTTGAAATGAAAAATATCAGTTTGTTTTGGAAATGAGTCGGCTTGCCTAGTTCCATGATAGGCGCCATCACGACAAGGGTTAGTTTGGGTCGTGACAGATTGGTATCAGAGCCTAGGTTACATAGGTCTCACGAGTCATGAGCGGGTTTAGTAGAGTCTTGCGAATCGGTACAGAGACGTTTGTACTTATCTTCGAGAGGCTGCCGAACCTTTAGGAAACTCCACATTCTTGAATTCTTGTCGTGTGAATCTGTTGATTCTCTAAACATCTATTGTTTCATTCTCTCACAGATGGTGAGGACTCATGCTTCCGGTCAGGAGGGCCAGCCACCAGTACCACCAGCCAGGGCCGTGAGATACCGAGGCCGCAGTAGAGGCCGTGGTAGGGACAGAGGTGAAGCCCGTACAACAGCTGGGGTAGTAATTGCAGATTCACCGGTTGTCCGAGATCAGGACCAGGTTCCAGTTGTTGATGCACCAGCTCAGGCACCACCTGTGCCTATTGTGATTCCAGTCCTTCAGGAGGCTAAAGCTCAGATTCTAGCAGCGTGTACCGGCCATGCTTGGTCGGTCTCTATTTCGACGGCCGCATCCACTTTTTAGGCCAGGGGAGGCACTCAGACTCCCATCACTCACACACCCGAGCTGGTTATTCAGGGACTTCAGACACTAGAGGCACCACCAGCCCAGCCGGTTGCAGTTGCTCAGGATTATGTGGTTCCTACTATGCCTGAGGATGATCAGCGTAGGTTGGAGAGGTTTGGGAGACTCCAGCCACCACCTTTCAGTAGCACATAGAGAGAGGATGCTCAGGACATTTTGGATAGGTGTCAGAGGATACTCCGTACTGCTGGTATTCTGGAGACTTGTGGGGGTTTCATTCACTACCTTTCAGTTTTTTGGGGCTGCACTCAGATGGTGGGAGACTTACGAGAGGCGTAGGCCTGTTGGCGCAGCACCCCTTACTTGACAGCAGTTCTCCGTGGTCTTTTTGGAGAAGTTCATGCCTCGATCCCGTAGAGAGGAGCTGCGCAGACAGTTTGAGCGGCTTTGCCAGGGTGATATATTTGTGACACAGTATGAGATGCGGTTCTCCGAGTTGGCCCGTCATGTGATCTGGTTGGTTCCCACGGTCAGGGAGAGGATCATGAGGTATATTGATGGTCTTACTTATCATCTACAGTTGCTCATGACCAGAGAGAGGGTTTCGGGTGCTACTTTTGATGAGGTTGTTGACATTGCTCGACAGATTGAGATGGTTCGTGGTCAGGAGAGGGTTGAAAGGGAGGCCAAGAGGCCTTGTGGTCAGGGTGGATTCAGTCGTGCTCCACCTATTCAGGGCTCTTCCATGCCAGGTTCTTCTATCAGTCATCCCGGTGCTAGGAGTTCCCTCCAGTTTCCGCCACCAGCACCAGGGATTTGTTTTGAGTGTGGGGAGCTTAGGAATATATGGAGGCATTGTCCTCATCGTCATGGAGGTCTATCTCAGCAGAGGATTCAGCCTCCAACTTCAGCACCAGTTACCTTACCACCCGCCCAGTCAGCTCGGGGTGGAGGTCAGTTAGCTAGGGGTTGCCCTAGAGGGGGAGGCAGATCAGGGGGTGGCCAGGCCCGTTTCTATGCCCTCCCTACAACCTTTTGATGCTTAGTATGGTCGACTTTGATGTGATATTGGGTATGGATTGGTTATATCCATGTCATGTTGTTCTAGATTGTCACACTAAGACGGTGACGTTGGCTATGCCGGGAATTTCGAGTTGAGTGGAGTGGTTTTGTAGATTATGTACCAAGTAGGGTGATTTCATATTTGAAGGCTCAGCGCATGGTTGAGAAGGGTTGCCTATCTTATTTGGCTTTTGTGAGGGATGTTAGTGCAGAGACTCCTGCCATTGATTCTATTCCGGTGGTACATGATTTTCTAGATGTGTTTCCTGCAGACCTGCCGGGCATGCCGCCTGACAGGGATATTGACTTTGGTATTGATTTGGCGCCAGGCACTCATCCCATTTCTATTCCACCGTATCGTATGGCACCAGCGAAGTTGAAGGAATTGAAAGAACAGCTTCAGGAACTCCTTGATAAGGGGTTTATTCTGCCTAGTGCATCACCTTGGTGTACACTGGTTCTATTTGTGAAGAAGAATGATGGTTCCATGAGAATCTGTATTGATTATAGGCAGTTGAACAAGGTCACACTCAAGAACAAGTATCCTTTGCCTCGTATTGATGATTTATTCGACCAGCTTCAGGGAGCGAGGGTGTTCTCCAAAATTGATTTGAGGTCCGGTTATCACCAGCTGAAGATTCGGGATTCAAATATTCTTAAGAGAGCTTTCAGGACCCGATATGACCATTATGAGTTCTTGGTGATGTCTTTTGGGCTGACCAATGCCCCAGCAGCGTTCATGCATTTGATGAACAGTGTATTCCGACCCTATTTGGACTCATTCATTGTTGTATTCATTGATGACATCCTGGTGTACTCTCGTAGCTAGGAGGAGCACCTCAGCATTTGAAGATTGTATTACAGAGATTGAAGGAGGAGAAGCTTTATGTAAAGTTCTCCAAATATGAGTTTTGGCTCAGTTTAGTAAACATTCTTGGGGCACGTGGTGTCTAGTGAGGGTATTCAGGTGGATCTGAAGAAGATAGAGATGGTGCAGAGTTGGCCCAGACCATCCTCAGCCACGAAGATTAGGAGCTTTCTTGGTTTGGCGGGTTATTACCGTCCCTTTGTGGATGGATTTTCAGCTATTTCATCGCCCTTGACCAAATTGACCCAAAAGGGTGCTCCTTTCAGGTGGTCGGATGAGTGTGAGGAGAGCTTTTAGAAGCTCAAAACTGCTTTGACCACAGCTTCAATGTTAGTTATGCCATCAGCTTCAGGTTCTTACACCATGTATTGTGATGCCTTGAGGAAAGGCATTGGTTGTGTTTTGATGCAGGAAGGTAGGGTGATCGCCTATGCCTCGCGCCAGTTGAAGAACCATGTGAAGAATTATACTGTCCATGATCTTGAGTTAGCAGCCATTATTCACGCCTTGAAGATTTGGCGTCATTACTTGTATGGGGTTCATTGTGAGATCTATACTAATCATCGGAGTCTGCAGCATCTGTTCAAGGAGAAGGATCTTAATTTGTGTCAGCGGAGATGGTTGGAGCTTCTTAAGGACTATGATATCACTATCTTTTACCACCCGGGGAAGGCCAATATGGTGGACGATGCTTTGAGTCATCGGGTAGAGAGTTTGGGGAGTTTATCATATCTTCCAGCAGCAGAGAGACATTTGGCATTGAATGTTCAGGCCTTAGCGGGCCAGCTTGTCAGATTGGATATTTCAGAGCCTAGTCGGGTATTGGCTTGTGTGGTCTCCAGGTCTTCTCTTTATGACCGTATCAGGGAGTGTCAGTATGATGACCCCCACTTGCTCGTTCTTTAGGACAGGGTTCGGAGAGGTGATGCTAGGGATGTGACTATTGGTGATGACGGCGTGCTGAGAATGCAGGGTCGGATATGTGTGCCTAATATAGATGGGCTTTGAGAGTTGATTCTTGAGGAGGCCCACAGCTCGCGGTATTCCATCCATCCGGGTGCCGCGAAGATATACCAGGATTTGAGGCAGCACTATTGGTGGAGGCGAATGAAGAAGGATATAGTTGAGTTTTCAGCTCGGTGTCTCAATTGTCAGCAGGTTAAGTATGAGCATCAGAGACCGGGTGGCTTGCTTCAGAGATTAGAGATCCCAGAATGGAAGTGGGAGCGTATCACCATGGATTTTGTAGTTGGGCTCCCACGGACTTCGAGGAAGTTCGATGTTATTTGGGTTATTGTGGATCGGCTGACCAAGTCCGCGCACTTTATTCCAGTTGGTACTACTTACTCTTCATAGAGGTTGGATGAGATTTACATCCGAGAGATCGTTCGCCTGCATGGTGTCCCAGTTTCCATCATTTCAGATAGGGGTACTCAGTTCACATTGCAGTTTTGGAGGGTCGTGCAGCGAGGGTTGGGTACTCAGGTTGAGTTGAGCACAACTTTCCACCCTCAGACGGACGGGCAGTCCGAGCGCACTATTCAGATATTTGAGGACATGTTGTGTGCTTGTGTCATTGACATTGGGGGTTCATGGGACCAGTTTCTTCCACTCGCGGAGTTTGCATATAACAACAGTTATCAGTCGAGTATTCAGATGGCTCCGTATGAGGCTTTATATGGGAGAAGATGTAGATCTCCAGTTGGATGGTTTGAGTCGGGTGACGCTAGGCTCTTAGGTACAGACTTGGTCCAGGACGCATTAGATAAGGTGAAATTAATTCAGGAACGGCTTCGCACGACGCCATCTAGGCAGAAGAGCTACACGGATAGGAAGGTTTGTGATGTGTCTTTTATTGTTGGGGAGAAGGTTTTTTTGAAGGTATCACCTATGAAGGGTGTTATGAGGTTTGGGAAGAGGGGCAAGTTGAGCCTCTAGTTCATTGGGCCTTTTGAGGTGTTTTAGAGGATAGGGGAGGTGGCTTATAAGCTTGCCTTGCCATCCATCTTGTCGAGTGTTCATCTAGTGTTTCATGTTTCCATGCTCCGGAAGTATATTGGAGATCCGTCCCATGTTTTGGATTTCAGCACGGCTCAGTTGGAGGGTGATATGACTTATGATGCGGAGCTAGTGGTTATTTTGGATCGGAAGGTTCGAAGGTTGAGGTCAAAGGATATAGCTTCAGTGAAGGTGCAATGGAGAGGTCAGACTGTGGAGGAGGCCACCTGGGAGACTGAGCAGGAGATGCGGAGCAGATATCCACGCCTATTCGGGACTCTAAGTATGTGGACGAATGGATGTTTAAGAGGGGGAGGATGTAACGACCCGGCCGGTCGTTTCGAGAGTTATAGCCCTATTTTTCTCATTTCTACTTCTTTTTGTTTTATTCAGCTATACTATGTTATATCAGGTTAGTTGGTTCGGAACCAGAGTGGTTTCAGAGTGAATTGAGACACTTAGTCTCTTAAGTAGAAACTTAAGTTGGAAAAGTCAATCGGAAGTTGACCTATGTGTAAACAATATCGGATTTGAATTCTGATGGTTCCGTTATCTCCGTTAGGTGAATTTGTACTTAGGAGTGCGCCCGGAACGTGATTTGGAGGTCTGTGGTAGAATTAGGCTTGAATTGGCGAAATTGGAAATTTGGCGATTTCGGTCGGCAGTGGAAAATTTGATATCGGGTTCGGAATGGATTTTCGGAAGTTGGAGTAGGTTCGTAGTGTCATTTGTGACGTGTGTGCAAAGGTTGAGGTCATTCGAACGTGGTTTGGTTGGTTTCAGCATCGCTTGCCGAATTTGGAAATTTAGAAGTTCTTATGCTTGAATCCAAGGGTAATGTGATGATTTGATGTTGTTTTGAGTGATTCGAAGGTTCGAATAAGTTGGTATGTTGATATATGACTTGTTGGTATTTTTGGTTGAGGTCCCGAGCGCCTCGGGCTGATTTCGGGTGGTTAACGGATTTGTCAAATTTGAAAAATGCAGCTGAAGCTGCTGCTACTGCTATTTCCGCACCTACAGAAGGAGGAGTCGCAGGTGCAAGGCCGCTGGTGTGCGTGGGCAGTTCACAGGTGCGGGCAATGCTGGGCTAGGGAGGATGTGTAGGTGCGAGAAGGGTATCGCATCTGCGAGCCGGCAGGTGCGAGACCCAGGGCGCATATGCGGCGCACCACGCGCAGGTGCGACAGGTTTGCCGCAAATGTGGAGTCTGGGAGAATAAGTGAGTTGCACAGGTGCGGCTCCTTGGACCGCAGGTGCGGTCGCGCGGGTGCGAGTAAAAGGCCATAGGTGCGAGAAGCCTGGGCAGATGGTACATATTGCACACTTTGCGAATTTTGGTGTATACTTCACCATTTCTATTCGGTTTTGGAGCTTTTGGGAGAGATTTGAAGATGGAATCGAGGGGGTTTCATTGAGATAAGTTACTTGAGCCCTAATACTTGTATATATGATAATTTTCCATTGTTTAATCATTGTAATTAGTGAAAATGAGGGGTTAGGGCTTGGGAATTTTGGAGAAGTAATTTAAGGATTTGAAGGACCAAACGATGTCGGATTTTGATAAATTTGGTATGGTTAGACTCGTGAGTGAATGGGCTTTCTAGTTTTGTAAATTTGTCGGAATTCGAGACGTGGTCCCGGGGGCCGTGTTAGAGCCAATTTCGGGTTTTGATCTAATTTAATAGTTTTTCTAGTGGAATTCATTCCATTAGCTTATATTGATGGTATTGTAATGATTGTAAATAGATTTGGAGCATTTGGAGGCCGAGTCCAGAGGCAAGAGCATTGTGGGGTAGAGATTTGACCGGTATAGGTAAGTAACAATTGTAAATCTAGTCCTGAGGGTATGAAACCCCGGATTTCGTATCATTCTACTATTTTGAAGTGACGCATATGCTAGGTGACAGGCATGTGGGCGTGCACTGTTAGGGATTGTGACTTGGTCCATCCCATAGCAACTGTAAAGTTGCATATTTTGTGGAAATTATATGATACTTATGTGTTTTTAGAAAGAGTTTCTGTTAATTGTGCTGAATGCCATGTTTGGGCCTTGTGCCAGTGCTGTTTGTTCCCTTGGGGGTTTTATTTTATTTTTACTATCCTCTCACTGTTTTCGATTGAAAATCTATACTCAGTCCTGGTTATACCTATTTACTGCATAACTCACTTTTATTACTTGATTTTGATGCAAATAAATGTTGTTTTGGGCTGAGCACCGCACATTGGAAGTTCAGAGGAGGTACTATATATCCGAGGTTTAGGTTATTATTTCATTTTTAGACTTTGGGAGTTCGGTTTGAGACGATGTTTCGTGGGGTTTTTCAAGAAATTCATCGGGGTAAGTGATTCTAACTTGGATTTGGTTAATATACATGAATATATCACTTATTTCATCATTTAATTAGTACTTTGAGATGGAAATTTGGGAAAAATTGTAGAAACTTCATAAACCACAAATTTACGATTTGAAGGTCCATTTGACATCAGAATTTGATAATTTAAGTATGGTTGAACTCGTATCAGAATGGGTGATCAGATTTCATAAAAATTATGCCGGATTCCGATAGTCGAGTCCCGCGTTGACTTTTGTGGACTTTTTGGAATAAATTTTTAAGTCGACGTATTATTATCCGAAATTATTTCTGATGAATTTTAATGATGTTATACAATTAATTTGGATAGATTTGACCGGTCCGGAGGTCAATTCAAGCAAGAAGGCGATTTTGGAATATCGCATAACTTCAAAAAGGTAAGTGTCTTGCTTAACTTCGAGTGAGGAAATTACCTCTTAGGCATCGAGTCTTATGTGCCATTTGTGAAATGTGAAAAGTTGTGTACACAAGGTGACGAGTACGTACTCGGCTTATTTGTGTAAATTTTATTGAGTTAAAGTCTTGAGCATATTGTGTGGTAAATTAGATAATTGTTGGTATATATTTAATCATCTATTTGTCATGCCTAAATCCTTGTTGTTGAATCTGTTGTTATATGACAATTTGATGTGATTGTTACTTGATTATTTATATAATTTTGTGAATTTGTTGGTTTGATAATTATTGGAATTTAATTTCATTATGTATTTTTCCTCTGCAAATAATTAATTAAATGAGCTTAAGAAGAGGTGTTTATATAATTATTGAAAATTTGAATTTAATGAAGACTTTGCTTTACGTTGAGTAATTTCTATCTCTATTAACTGTTTTTGGGTGTTGTACACATTGTGTGAAACTTTTGGCTATTTATTGTGACATTAATTGACTTGGTTGTAGCTTTGGATTTTGGTTGTGGCCATTGGGCAAATTGTAATATGAATTAATTTTGTTATGTTGCCGTGATAATTTTCCGTGTAAATTATTGTGTTGTGTTATTTATTATTTTGAAGATATAAGGGTCGCATTTCACCGTTGATATTATGTGGGTGTAAGGGTGGCATTTCACTGTGGTTGTGTTTGTTGGAATATGGTCTGGGCGGAGCGATAAGGGTGGAAATCAGAGAGATAAGGGTGGCAATTGATATTGTCTGGGCGGAGCGATAAGGGTGGCTATAAGAGTGATAAGGGCGGAAATAGGAGCGATAAGGGTATCTATTGTCGGGGACGATATGTGATGATGTGGGATTGTGGTGTTGATGATTTTCATGTGATGTTGTGATATTCTTGTGTTTATTTTTATACCTTGTGCAATTTTTCTTGTTGTTGGTAAATTGATAACAATCTGATTTATGTTGAAATTGAGAGCTTGTGGCTATTGCCAGGTGGATTATAAAAAGAAATGTGGGCACGAGGTGCCGTGAGTAAATAATGAGGACATTGGCATGTGAATTGTCCGTGTAGTTGTGATATAAAATGTGGGCATAAGGTGTTGTGATTAAATGATAATGATATTTGGCACGTGAATTGTCCGTGCAGTTGTGATATGAAATGAGGGCACTAGGTGCTGGAAAAATATGATGATTTAATTATGGGCACGAGGTGCCGTGAAAAATATGAAAATGGGCTGAGATCCGTATTTTTATGATTATAAAACGAGGTGTCATATGGTGACTTTTTAATTGAAAGAATTATATTCAAAATATTTATTTCGAAGGATTTTTATTTAGAAATTATTATATGAAAGAATTGTATTTGAAAGATATTTTTTTAAGGAAATTATATTTGAAGAGATTTATTGAAAGAATTATATTTGAAAGGTAATTATTTGAGAAAATTATATTTGAAAGAGAGTTATTTGGAAGAATTATATGAGAAATAAATTTATCTGAAGGACTTGATTTAATTGGGTGTAATTGTATTAATTTATTGTTGAGCGATATTAATGGTTTTCTTGTTGTCTGTTGTGCATATCATTCATTGTTTTATGTTGTCCTTATTGTTATTTGTTTCCTATCATTTTGTATATTATATTGCACAGGCTATTAGACTAGTGAGTGTCTTGACTGTACCTTATTTCTACTTCATTGAGGTTAGTCTTGATACTTACTGAGTAACGACCGTGGTGTACTCATACTACACTTCTGCACATTTTTTGTGCAGAGCAAGGTATTGGAGTTATCAGACTTGAGCAGAGTTAAAGCAGGATCGTAAGGATTCAAGGTAGAGCTGCTTGGTCGTTGCAGTCCCTTGGAATCTTTTCATTTCATTGTATTGTTAAATTTTTAATCAAACAGTATTGTATATTCGGTCCTCGTGATCATTCCATGTATTCAGTTAGAGTTCGTAACTCAGTACTACTAGTCTTGGGAGGTTGTATATTCATATTTATTCCGCTATTAGTTTTGGTTACTTATTTAATTAAAAAAATGGCTTCAAAATGTAATAGAAATTGGCTTACCTAGTCTTAGAAACTAAGTGCCATCACGACGCCTGTGGTGAGATTTTGGGCCGTGACATGAACCGTGACCTCGCTCATGCAAATCTCAATCCCACATAACACACCGCATATACCATGCCATCATATGAAAAATACGAGAACTTCATAATCCACTTCGAGTCACATGCAACTACATACTCAATTAACCAAGAACCTTCCATTTGATTTCATCCAGGAGAAAATCACTATACACCACATGCTCCTCACTCTAGTAGGAAATATAGTCCTCGAACCATGGTAGAAACCATTGAGAACCCTTCAAAGCCCATTTGCACATAACCAAGCTATCAGAACCGAATCTCTCTAACTCAACCAAGCTACACTAGTAGCCAAAACTCAAGAGCATTGCCACAAAATACCTGTAGCGACTCGCCATATCATAAGTACCCAAAGAACCGATTATATCCATTACTGTGCTGATCCAACCTACTATCAAGCTGCCCTATTTATGCGAGTTCCTTCCGAATTACCTTCAAGTTGATACTCCTCCTCACCATAATACCACGATCCTCAACCAAAACTCACCACCCAAGACCCTAGCATGAAACCACACCACTCGAAGGCTCATAAGCCGTTGTATCTCCTCATAAGCACCCAAGTCACCACAAACGACACACCCACTCTGAAGAGACCTTTTATGAACCTAAAATAGCCTTTGTTCACCTCCTTGATACTGAAGTGTATAATCCACAATGATATAGGAATACCGCAAGCCGGCACCATCCAATGTAAATCTCAGTTTCTAGCCACATACAAATCCTAAAAGTTCCCAATTGCTACATATAAATCTTGAATCCATTAGAACCATTCTCGAGTGTCTTCCACTCTGCACAAATCTCAATTAAACCGACTAAATGGACCGAACGACCCTTGCCCCATTAGTACACTAGCACCTTGAGAAGTAGTCCACACCTCTAAGCAACCGAGTGAATCCCTACTCCATGAGCACTACATCCTTTATGAATAACAACTCAATCTTTTAATATTTCCCATATACTCATAAAGTGTAGTACATCATGCATCCAAAGATTCCCTTGCTTAATTTATCCTCAAAACCAACATCTGCAAGTCATAACCGATCCACAAATATTCCTCAAACCGAAACCAATACAACACATAACCGTGCAATCAACTCGTCGATAGCAGACTCCCCCACTTGGCTCAAAGCCATAGATCAAAACACAATAACTCACAATGCCCATACTCTATTATTGCCATAATACCGCAGTGAAATTCAACTAGATCCTTCATAAGCTCATGTAACAAAAACCATCTAATACCTCAAATCATCTTCAAATCTCGCATTCACCCTTGTGACGGTCAGGTCAAGTACTGCAACCGATCCAAACTCCAATTGCAACCCATATAATCCACTGGTAAGAGAGAACTCTCCACAAAACAACATCATAAAAATCACATATCCGTAGATTACCTGGCAGGTTTGTTGGTTCCCCAAGTACACGCAAGTATATGTGGCCGTCAAGTAATAAAGTGACTCGAAAGTCGGATGTCGAACCCACAGAGACTTAGATCAATCGTCAACTAAGCAAACTAAAATCAGTTAATTGTCCAAGATGATCAAAAGTTTAACTTTTCTATTACAACCACTATTGTGAAATTTAAACACGTAAACTAGGGAGATATAGATTCCAGGGTTGTGGTCGGTTTATCAATCCTATTAAGTTCAATAATCACCTCTTTAATCCAGATTATCTATGATTTCTAGTTGACAGGATAGTTTATATAAATAGTATGTTCCTACAATACTATCCATCTATCCATAATATATCAACCCTATATTCCTATGGTCTTAAATCTATCATGAACGAATATAATACGGTATTCAACGAAGTAAGAATATTAGGTATATTCCTATTCTAACCGCGAAATCTTTCCCCAACCCACGTGTTCAGAAATAAGCTCTCTCTAATTCTACTCTAATCTAAACACGGCTTTCCCAAGCATAGCATAGATAGTAAATAAAACTTAATTGTTGGCCAAACAATTAAGCAATTATGCACAGAATTAGAGAAACAATCAAAGATGATAACTCGAATTAACGGTAATATAATTAATAAACTTCAATATTCATGACAACCACAACCCTAGAACATGAAGTTTAGCTCCACATAGACATGGTAGAAAAATAACAAATCATCAAGAAAAAGTAAAGATTATTAAGTTTGATGGAAGAAAGATGGAATCTGATGAATTCCGGCAACCACGGTGGCTACGTGCTCTACCTCAGCCTAATCTTCATCTTCTCTCCCCTAAAAATGGTGTTTAATGACTATTTATATGTGTAGGAAAAAAGGCCTAGACGAAATAACCAAGTCCAAAACCAAAAAGGAGACAAAATGGGCTTTAAAATTCCGGAACACCCTCGCTACAGGCCTCGCGGTGCGAGGCAAAACGCCCGGTGAACCTCGTTGTAAGCCTCGTGGCGCAACCTCTACTACGTGACATAATCTCACGTTAACCCTGGTGGCGCGAGGTCTAACGCAAGCTCGTTGCTTTTGAGTGCTTCCATATATTCTCCAAACCTTCACTCTTTAATTCTTGTGTATACAATTGCATGAAATCATTTAAATACATATAATATACTTCCAAAATACTTGCTTTGCTCACAATTTCATCTCCAATGTACCTACACATAAAATAAACTGAATTAACCACAAATATAGTATATTTTAGCATTAAAGCAATAAAATATAAGGTAAGCAATGCACCATAAATATGAAAATATAGCCAAACTCTACTACCCCACATTTAAGCGTTGCTCGTCCTCGAGCAATCAAAGTACACTTTACACTTTCTTTGAGCACGTAACATAGTTAACACTTTTGAAGCACACTACACCAATGACTATGGTTTATAGAAACAATTAAACTCTAGAATATGCAATCACATACACTTCCCTTTTCTTAGGTCATACTTCACAAATATTCACAACAAAGAAAACATCCGCAGAACAATCTTAGCCTCAAAAACCAACTCAATTTCACAGTGCACTCATGGCTTGAACACCCAACTGTAACGACCCGACCGGTCATTTTGAGAGTAATAGCCTCGTTTTCCCCATTTCTACTTCTTTCTGTATTATTCAGCTATATTATGTTATATAGGGTTACTTGGTTTGGGATCGGAGTGGTTTCAGAGTGAATTGAGACACTTAGTCTCTTAAGTAGAAACTTAAGTTGAAAAAGTCAACCGGATGTTGACCTATGTGTAAACAATCTTGGATTTGAATTCTGATTGTTCTGTTAGCTCCGTTTGGTGATTTTGGACTTGGGAGTGTGTCCAGGATGTGATTTGGAGGTCCATGGTAGAATTAGGCTTGAATTGGCAAAATTGGAAATTTGGCGATTTCGGTCGGCAGTGGAAAACTTGATATCGGAGTCGGAAAGGAATTCCGGAAGTTGTAGTAGGTTTGTGGTGTCATTTTTGACGTGTGTGCAAAATTTGAGGTCATTTGGACGTGGTTTGGTTCTTTTCGGCATCGGTTGCCGAATTTGGAAATTTAGAAGTTCTTAGGCTTAAATTCGAGGGTAATTTGGTGTTTGGATGTTGTTTTGAGTGATTCAAAGGTTCGACTAAGTTTTTATGTTGATATATGACTTGTTGGTATTTTTGGTTGAGGTCCCGAGGGCCTCGAGGTGATTCCGGGTGGTTAACGGACTATCTAAGTTGGAATTTGCAGCTGGAGCTGCTGCTACAGCTATCTTCGCACCTGCGCAAGAAAGCCTCACAGGTGCGAGGCCGCTGGTGTGAGTAGGTAGTACGCAGGTATGGGCAATACTGGACTAGGCAGGTTGCACATGTGCGAGTTGGAGGTCGCATCTGTGAGCCCGCAGGTGCGAAACCTAGGGCGCAGATGCGGAAAGGGGAATGCTAGGCAGGCTTCGAAGAAAGGGAGGAAAACGTGCAGATGCGCCTTCGCAGGTGCGACGATGTTGCCGTAGATTCAGAGCCTGGGTGCGTAAGTGAGTTTCGTAGGTGCGAGAAAATGGCCGCAGGTGCGAAAAACCTGGCCATAAACCATAAATAGAACCCTTCGCGATTTTGGTGCATTCTTCACCATTTCTATTCGGTTTTTGGAGCTTTTGGGAGCGATTTGAAGAGGGAATCAAGGGGGTTTCATTGAGGTAAGTCACTTGAGCCCTAATACTTGTATAAATGATGATTTTCCATTATTTAATCATGGTAATTAGTGAAAATGAGGGGTTAGGGCTTGGAATTCTTGGAGAGTAATTTAAAGATTTGAAGGACCAAACGATGTCGGATTTTAATGAATTTGGTAAGGTTAGACTCATGAGTAAATGAGCTTTTTAGTTTTGTAAATTTTGTCGGATTTCGAGATGTGGTCCAAGGGGACGGGTTTGAGCCAATTTCGGGTTTTGGTCTAATTTTGAAGCTTTTCTTGTGGAATTCATTCCATTAGCGTATATTGATGGTAATGTACTGATTGTGAATAGATTTGGAGCATTTGGAGGCCGAGTCCATAGGCAAGAGAATTGCGGGGTAGAGATTTGACCGGTTTGAGGTAAGTAATGATTGTAAATCTAGTCCTGAGGGTATGAAACTGCGAATTTTGTATCATTCTACTATTTTTAGTTACGTACATGCTAGGTGACGAGCGTGTGGGCGTGCACTGTTGGGGATTTGTGACTTGGTCCATCCTGTAGTAAATGTAAAGTTGCATACTTTGTTGAAACCATATGATACTTATATGTTTTAGAAAGAATTTCTGTAAATTGGGTTGAATGCCATGTTTGGGCCTTGCGCCAATGCTGTTTAGACCCTTATGGGCTGTTTCTTACCATCCTCTCATTATTTTCGATTGAAAATCTATACTCAATCATGTTTATACTTGTTTACTGCATAACTTAGTTTTATGACTCTATTTTGATGCATATAAATGTTTTTGGCCGAATGCCCTGTTTTATTGAAATGCCCGAGTGGCTTGAGAGGTTTATGACTAAGTGAGGCCTAGGGCCTGATTTATGAGGATGAGTATGGATAGGGGCTGCCCTCCTACAGCATACTTTATTATTATGGCACGTGAGTTGTTTGTGCAGATTATAGCGCTTGGGCTGAAGGTGCCCCTCCAGAGTCTGTACACACCCCTAGTGAGCGTAGGTACCTACTGAGTACGAGTGCCGAGTGCTGAGTGACTGGGAGGCATGAGTGATTGTGAGGTATGCCCGAGTGGCAAGAGTGATTGTGATGTATGCCCGAGTGGAAAGAGTGATTGTGAGGTATGCCCGAGTGGCACGAGTGACTGTGAGGTTTGGCCGAGGGGCTGTATATGAGTGATGTTTTGGCCGAGGGGCTGTTTAAGATTTCATTATTTTTTCTCACCTTTGCATTGATCCTTTGTTAGAAAAATTATTGGAAAAATATCTTTAAATGATTTTTACTGGAACCGGGTTTAAACGAGATGATTTGATTCATACACTGATTTTTAAAGCCTATTGTACTTTACTGAGATTTCATGATATGAACGTTATATTCTTTATTGCTCGTCACTACTGCTCAGTCTTTATTTATTGTTGTTACTTACCGAGTTGGCGTACTCACGTTACTCTCTGCACCTTGTGTGCAGATTCAGGTGTAGCTGGACACAGTAGCAGTTATTGAGTGTTCTGGTTGTAGAGTTTTCTTGGAGATAGCAAGGTAGCTGTTTGGCGATCGTAGCCCCTGCTTTTTCCAGGCTGAGTTAGCCTTGATATTGCTATATAGATTGTAGTAGATGCTCATGACTAGTGACAACCCGATGTCGGGCTTTTCTTTTCCGTACTTCTGTTTTCTTTGATTTGAACTCCTTAAATGAAGGTTTTATGTTAAATAGTATTTAAATTATCTTTGAAATGAAAATATCGGTTTGTTTGGAAATGAGTCGGCTTTCCTAATTCCACGATAGGCGCCATCATGACAAATTAGGTTTTTGGGTCATGGCAGATTGGTATCAGAGCCTAGGTTACATAGGTCTCACGTGTCATGAGCGGGTTTAGTAGAGTCTTGCGGATCGGTACAAAGACGTCTGTACTTTTCTTTGAGAGGCTGTAGAACCTTTAGGAAACTCCACATTCATGAATTCTTGTCATGCGAATCTGTTGATTCTAGTAGCTAAACATCTGTTGTTTCATTCTCTCACAGATGGTGAGGACTCGTACTACCGGTCGGGAGGGCCAGCCACAGTACCACCAGCCAGGGCGAGGATGCGGTAGAGGCCATGGTAGGGGCAGAGGTGCAGCCCGTACAACAGCTGGGGCAGTACCTACAGATCCACTTGTTGTCCCAGATCAGGACTAGGTTGCAGTTGCTGATGCACCAGCTTAGGCACCACCTGTACCTATTGTGATTCCAGGCCTTCAGGAGGCACTAGCTCACATTCTGACAGCGTGTACTGGCCTTACTCAGGCGGTCTCTATTTCGACGGTTGCAGCCACTTCTCAGGCCAGAAGAGGCACTCAGACTCCTGTCGCTCGCACACACGAGCAGGTTATTCAGGGACTTCAGACACCGGAGGCACTACTAGCCCAGCCGGTTGCAGTTGCTCAGGATTATGTGGCTCCTGCTATGCCTGAGGATGATCAGCGTAGGTTGGAGAGGTTTGGGAGACTCCAGCCACCACCTTTCAGTGGAACAGAGAGAGAGAATGCTCAGGATTTTTTGGACAGGTGTTAGAGAATACTTCGTACTACTGGTATTTTGGAAACTTATGGGGTCTCATTCACTAACTTTTAGTTTTCTGGGGCTGCACTCAGATGGTGGGAGACTTACGAGAGGTACTCAGATGGTGCCTGTTGGCGCAACACCCCTTACTTGGCAGCAGTTCTCCGTGGTCTTTTTAGAGAAGTTCGTGCCTCAATCCCGTAGAGAGGAGCTGCACAGATAGTTTGAGCGGCTTCGCTAGGGTGATATGTCTGTGACACAGTATGAGATGCAGTTCTCCGAGTTGGCCCGTCATATGATCTGGTTGGTTCCCACAGACAGGGAAAGGATCATGACGTTTATTAATGGTCTCACTTATCAACTACAATTGCTCATGACCAGAGAGAGGGTTTCAGGTGCTATTTTTGATGAGGTTGTCGACATTGCTCAACAGATTGAGATGGTTCGTGGTCAGGAGAGGGTTGAGAGGGAGGACAAGAGGCCTCGTGGTCAGGGTGGATTTAGCGGTGCTTCTTTTGGGGGTCAGTTCCAGCATAGTAGAGGTCGTCATTTCAGGCAGGCTCAGTCAGCTCGGCCATTTCATCGGGGTGCATCATCTGGCCATGGTTCTCACAGTTATCATCATGGCCACTCATCACTTAGTGCCCTTCCAGTTCAAAGTTCATCCCATGCTCCACCTATTCAGGGCTCTTCCATGCCATGTTCTTCTACCAGTCATCCCGGTTCTAGGGGTTCCCTTCAGTTTCCGCCGCCAGCACTAGGGAGTTGTTTTGAGTGTGGGGAGCTTGGGCATATGTGGAGGCAGTGTCCTTATCGTCATGGAGGTATATCTCAGCAGAGGAGTCAGCCTCCGACTACAGCACCAGTTACCTCACCACCCGCCCAGTCAGCTCTGGGTGGAGGTCAGTCAACTAGGGGTCGCCCTAGAGGGGGAGGCAGATCAGGGGGTGGTCAGGCCCGTTTCTATTCCCTCCCTACAAAACCATATGATATTGCTTCAGATGCTGTGATTACAGGTATTGCCTCAATTTGTCACAAAGATGCCTCAGTATTATTTGACCCTGGTTCCATGTATTCATATGTTTCCTCGTATTTTGCACATTTTATAGATATGCCCCGTGAGTCCTTAGTTTCATCTGTATATGTATCGACTCCTATGGGCGATACTATTATTGTGGACCGCGTATATCTATCATATGTGGTGGCTATTGGGGGTCAAGAGACCCGAGTGGATCTATTGTTGCTTAGTATGGTTGACTTTGATGTGATATTGGGTATGGATTGGTTATCTCTACGTCATGCTATTCTAGATTGTCACGCTAAGACAGTGATGCTATCTATGCCTGTAATTCCGAGGTTTGAGTGGATCGGTTCTGTAGATTCTGTACCAAGTAGGGTGATTTCATATTTGAAGGCTCAGCGCATGGTTGAGAAGGGTTGCTTATTTTATTTTGCTTTTGTAAGGGATGTTAGTGTAGAGACTCCTGTCATTGATTCTGTTCCGGTGGTGCGTGA
This sequence comes from Nicotiana tomentosiformis, assembly GCF_000390325.3. Lineage (NCBI taxonomy): Eukaryota > Viridiplantae > Streptophyta > Magnoliopsida > Solanales > Solanaceae > Nicotiana > Nicotiana tomentosiformis. Next base: position 100,414,491 of record NC_090814.1, on the reverse strand, counting down.
TTTTTCGGATTTATTTCCTGCACACCTGTCGGGCATGCCGCCTGACAGGGATATTGACTTTGGTGCCAGGGACTCAGCCCATTTCTATTCCACCATATCGAATGGAACCGACTGAGTTGAAGGAATTGAAAGAACAACTTTAGGAACTCCTTGATAAGGGGTTTATTCGGCCTAGTGTGTCACCTTGGGGTGCACCGGTTCATTTGTGAAAAGGAAGGATGGTTCCATGAGAATGTGTATTGATTACAAGTAGTTGAACAAGGTCACAGTCAAGAACAATTATCCTTTGCCTCATATTAATTATTTATTCTGACAACTTCAGGGAGCGAGGGTGTTCTCCAAGATCGATTTGAGGTCCGGTTATCACAGCTGAAGATTCAGGATTCATATATTCTTAAGACAGCTTTCAGGACCCGATATGGCCATTATGAGTTCTTGGTGATGTCTTTTGGGCTGACCAATGCCCCAGCAGCGTTCATGCATTTGATGAACAGTGTATTCCAACCCCATTTGGACTCATTCATCGTTGTATTCATTGATGACATCCTGGTGTACTCTCGTAGCCAAGAGGAGCACGATCACCATTTGAGGATTGTATTACAGTGATTGAGAGAGGAGAAGCTTAATGCAAAGTTCCCGAAATGTGACTTTTGGCTCACTTCAGTAGCATTCTTGGGGCACGTGGTGTCCAGTGAGGGTATTCAGGTGGATCTGAAGAAGATAGAGGCGGTGCAGAGTTGGCCCAGACCGTCCTCAGCCACGGAGATTATGAGCTTTCTTGGTTTGGCGGGTTATTACAGTCGCTTTTGGAGGGATTTTCATCTATTGCATTGCCCTTGAGAAAATTGACCTAAAAGGGTGTTCCATTCAGGTGGTCGGATGAATGTGAGGAGAGCTTTTAGAAGCTCAAGACTGCTTTGACCACCACTCCAGTGTTAGTACTTCCATCAGCTTCAGGTTCTTACACCGTGTATTGTGATGCCTCGAGGATAGGCATTGGTTGTATTTTGATGCAAGAGGGTAGAGTGACTTCCTATGCCTCGCGCCAGTTGAAGACCCATGAGAAGAATTATCCTGTCTATGATCTTGAGTTAGCAGCCATTGTTCACGCCTTGAAGATTTGGCATCATTATTTTTATGGGGTTCATTGTGAGTTCTATACTGATCACCGGAGACTGCAGTATCTGTTAAAGCAGAAGGATTTTAATTTGCGTCAGCGGAGATGGTTGGAGCTTCTTAAGGACTATGATATCACTATTTTTTACCATCCGGGGAAGGCCAATGTGGTGGTCAATGCTTTGAGTCACCGGGCAGAGAGTTTGGAGAGTTTAGCATATCTTCCAGTATCAGAGAGACCTTTGGCATTGGATGTTCATGCCTTAGCGGGCCAGCTTATCAGATTGGATATTTCGGAGCCTAGTCGGGTATTGGCTTGTGTGGTTTCCAAGTCTTCTCTTTATGACCGTATTAGGGAGCGTCAGTATGATGACCACCACTTACTCGTTCTTCAGGACAGGGTTCAGAGAGGTGATGCTAGGGATGTGACTACTGGTGATGACCGCGTGCTGAGAATACAGGGCCGGATATGTGTGCCTAATGTAGATGGGCTTCGAGAGTTCATTCTTGAGGAGGCCCACAACTCGCGGTATTCCATCCATCCGGGTGCCACGAAGATGTACCAGGATTTGAGGCATCACTATTAGTAGAGGCAGATGAAGAAGAATATAGTTGGGTTTGTGGCTTGGTGTCTCGACTGTCAGCAGGTTAAGTATGAGCATCAGAGACTGGGTGGCTTACTTCAGAGATTAGATATCCCAGAGTGGAAGTGGGACCGGATCACCATGGACTTTGTAGTTGGGCTCCCACGGACTTCGAGGAAGTTTGATGCTATTTGGGTTATTATGGATCGACTGACCAAGTTCGCGCACTTCATTCCAGTTAGTAATACTTACTCTTTAGGGAGGTTGGCTGAGATTTATATCCGAGAGATCGTTCGCCTGCATGGTGTCCCAGTTTCCATCATTTCAGATAGGGGTACTCAATTCACATCACAGTTTTGGAGGGCCGTGCTGCGAGACTTGGGTACTCAGGTTGAGTTGAGTACAACTTTTCACCCTTAGATAGACGGGCAGTCCAAGCGCACTATTCAAATATTGGAGGACATGCTGCGTGCTTGTGTCATTGACTTTGGGGGTTCATGGGACCAGTTTCTGCCACTCACGGAGTTTGTATATAACAACAGTTATCAGTCGAGTATTCAGATGGCTCCGTACGAGGCTTTATAAGGGAGGAGGTGTAGATCTCTGGTTGGATGGTTTGAGCTGGGTAAGGCTAGGCTCTTAGGTACAGATTTGGTCCAGGACGCATTAGATAAGGTGAAATTGATTCAGGAGCGGCTTCGCACAGCGCAGTCTAGGCAGAAGAGCTACGCGGATAGGAACGTCCGTGATGTGTCTTTTATGGTTTGGGAGAAGGTCTTGCTGAAGGTATCACCCATGAAGGGTGTTATGAGGTTTGGGAAGAGGGGAAAGTTGAGCCCCCGATTTATTGGGCCTTTTGAGGTGCTTCAGAGGATAGGAGAGGTGACTTATAAGCTTGCCTTGCCACCCAGCTTGTGGAGTGTGCATCCAGTGTTTCATGTTTTCATGCTCCGGAAGTATATTGGAGATCCGTCCCATGTTTTGGATATTAGCACGGTTCATTTGGAGGGTGATATGACTTATGACGTGGTGTTGGTTGGTATTTTGGATCGGTAGGTTCGAAGGTTGAGGTCAAAGGATATAGCTTCATTGAAGGTGTAATGGAAAGGTCAGCCCGTGGAGGAGGCCACCTGGGAGACCGAGCAGGAGATGTGGAGCAGATATCCACGCCTATTTGAGACTCTAGGTATATTTTTAGACCCATTCGAGGATGAACAGATGTTTAAGATGGGGAGGATGTAACGACCCGGCTGGTTGTTTTGAGAGTTATAGCCCCGTTTTCCCCATTTCTACTTCTTTTTGTATTATTCAGCTATATTATGTTATATCGGGTTAGTTGGTTCGGGACTAGAGTGGTTTCAGAGTGAATTGAGACACTTCGTCTCTTAAATAGAAACTTAAGTTGGAAAAGTCAACCGACTATTGACCTATGTGTAAAAGATCTTGAATTTGAATTCTGATGGTTCCGTTAGCTCCGTTTGGCAATTTCGGTCGGCAGTGGAAAATATAATATCCGGGTCGGAATGGAATTCTGAAAGTTGGAGTAGGTTCGTGGTCTTATTTTTTACGTGTGTGCAAATTTTGAGGTCATTTGGATGTGGTTTGGTTGGTTTCGGCATCGGTTGCCGAATTTGGAAATTTAGAAGTTCTTAGGCTTGATTCCGAGCGTAATTTGGTGTTTGGATGTTGTTTTGAGTGATTCGAAGGTTCGACTAAGTTTGTATGTTGATATATGACTTGTTGGTATTTTTGGTTGATGTCTCGAGGGCCTCGGGGTAATTCCGTGTGGTTAACGGATTGTCGAAGTTGGAATTTGCAGCTAGAGCTGCTGCTACTGCTATTTTCGCACCTGCGGAAGAAAGCCTCGTATGTGCGAGGCCGCTGGTGCGACTGGGTAGTACGCAGGAGAGGGCAACGCTGGATTATACAGGTTGCACAGATTCGAGTTGGAGTTCGCATCTGTGAGCCCGCAGGTGCGAAACTTGGGGCGCAGATGCGGAAAGGGGAATGCTGGGTAGGCCTTGCAGAAGCGGAAGAAAATGCCCAGATGCGCCTTCGCAGGTGCGACGATATTGTTGCCGCAGATGCGGAGCCTGGGCGCGTAAGTGAGTTGCACAGGTGCGGCTCATTGGCCCGCATGTGCGGTCGTATGGGTGCGAGAAAATGGCCGCAGGTACGAAAAACCTAGGCATAAACCATAAATAGAACCCTTCGCGATTTTGGTGCATTCTTCAGAATTTCTATTTGGTTTTTGGAGCTTTTAGGAGAGATTTGAAGAGGGAATCAAGGGGGTTTCGTTGAGGTAAGTCACTTGAGCCCTAATACTTGTATATATGGTGATTTTTCATTGTTTAATCATGGTAATTAGTGAAAATGAGGGGAGGTCTTTGTATGGTTAGACTCGTGAGTGAATGAGATTTTGATTTTTATAAATTTTTTCGGATTTCGAGACGCCGGCCAGAGGTCCTGGTTTGAGCCAATTTTGGATTTTGGTCTAATTTTGAAGCTTTTCTTGTGGAATTCATTCCATTAGCGTATATTGATGGTATTGTACTGATTGTAAATAGATTTGGAGCATTTGGAGGCCGAGTCCAGAGGCAAGAGCATTGCGGGGTAGAGATTTGACCGGTTTGAGGTAAGTAACGATTGTAAATCTAGGCCTAAGGGTATGAAACCCCGGATTTTGTATCATTCTACTATTTTTAGTGATACACATGCTAGTTGACGGGCGTGTGGGCGTGCACTGTTGGGGATTTGTGACTTGGTCCGTCCCGTAGCAACTGTAAAGTTGCATACTTTGTTGAAACCATATGATACTTATATCTTTTAGAAAGAATTTCTGTAAATTGGGTTGAATGCCATGTTTGGGCCTTGCGCCAATGTTGTTTGGACCTTTAGGTGCTTTTTCTTACCATCCTCTCATTATTTTCGATTTAAAATCTATACTCAATCATGTTTATACTTGTTTACTGTATAACTCAGTTTTATGACTCTATTTTTATGCATATAAATGTTTTGGGCCGAATGCCATGTTTTACTGAAATGCCCGAGTGGCTTGAGAGGTTTATGACTGAGTGAGGCCGAGGTCCTGATCTGTGAGGATGAGTGTGGATCGGGGCTGCCCGCCTGCAACATACTTTATTATTATGGCACGTGAGTTGTCCGTGCAGATTATAGCACTTGGGCTGAAGGTGCCCCTCCGTAGTCTGTACACACCCCCAGTGAGCGTAGGTATCTACTGAGTGCGATTGCCGAGTGCCAAGTGCCGAGTGATGAGTTCTGAGTGACTGGGAGGCATGAGTGATTGTGAGGTATGCTCGAGTGGCAAGAGTGATTGTGAGGTATGCCCGAGTGGCAAGAGTGATTGTGAGGTATGCCCCAGTGGCACGAGTGACTGTGAGGTTTGCCCGAGGGGCTGTATATGAATGATGTTTTTCCCGATGGGCTGTTTATGATTTCATCATTTTTCCTCACCTTTGCATTGATCCTTTGTTGGAAAAACTGTTGGAAATATATCTTTAAATGATTTTTACTAGAACTGGGTTTAAACGAGATGATTTGATTCAAACACAGATTTTTAAAGCCTATTGTACTTTACTGAGATTTCATGATATGAACGTTATATGATTTATTGTTCGTCACTATTGCTCAGTATTTATTTATTATTTTTACTTACTGAGTTGGCATACTCACGTTACTCCCTGCACCTTGTGTGCAGATTCAGGTGTAGCTGGACACGGTAGCGGTTATTGAGTGTTCTGGTTTCAGATTTTTCTTGGAGATAGCAATGTAGCTGCTTGGCGATCGTAGCCCCTGCTCTTCTCCCTCTTATATTCCTCTAGTTGTATTTAGCTATTTTCCAGGCTGATTTAGCCTTGATATTGTTAGACAGATTGTAGTAGATGCTCATGACTAGTGACACCCCGATGTCGTGCTTTTCTTTTCCACACTTCTGTTTTCTTCTATTTGAACTCCTTAAATGAAGGTTTTATGTTATATAGTATTTAAATTATCTTTGAAATGCAAATATCTGTTTGTTTGGAAATGAGTCGGCTTGCCTAGTTCCACGATAGGCGCCATCATGATAGATTAGGTTTTTGGGTCGTGATAGATTGGTATCAAAGTCTAGGTTACATAGGTCTCACATGTCATGAGCGAATTTAGTAGAATTTTATGGATCGGTACGGAGACGTCTGTACTTATCTTAGAGAGGCTGCAGAACCTTTAGGAAACTCCACATTCATGAATTCTTGCCGTGCTAATCTGTTGATTCTAGTAACTAAATTTCCGTTGTTTCATTCTCTCACAGATGGTGAGGACTCGTACTATCGGTCAGGAGGGCCAGCCACCAGTACCACCAGCCAGGGATGCGAGAGGCCTCGGCCTCGGTAGAGGCCGTGGTAAGGGCAGAGGTGCAGCCCGTACAACAGCCGGGCAGTACCTGCAGATCCACCGGTTGTCCCCAATCAGGACGAGGTTCTAGTTGTTGATGCACCAGCTTAGGCACCACCTATGCCTATTGTGAATCCAGGCCTTCAGGAGGTCCTAGCTTAGATTCTGACAGCATGTACTGGCCTTGCTTAGGCGGTCTCTATTTCGACGGCCACAACCACTTCTCAGGCCAGAGGAGGCACTCAGACTCCCGTCGCTCATACACCCGAGCAGGTTATTCAGGGACTCCAGACATCGGAGGCACTGCCAGCCCAGCCTGTTGCAGTTGCTCAGGATTATGTGGTTCCTGCTATGCCTGAGGATGATCAGCGTAGGTTGGAGAGGTTTGGGAGACCCCAGACACGACCTTTCAGTGGCACAGAGAGATAGCATGCTCAGGACTTTTTGGACAGGTGTCAGAGGAAACTCCGTACTGCTGGTATTTTGGAGATTTGTGGTGTCTCATTCACTACCTTTCAGTTTTCTGGGGCTACACTCAAATGGTGGGAGACTTACGAGAGGTGTAGACCTATTAACGCAGCACCCCTTACTTGGCAGCAGTTCTCCGTGGTCTTTTTGGAGAAGTTCGTGCCTCGATTCCGCATAGAGGAGTTGCGCACACAGTTTTAGCGGCTTCACCAGGGTGATATGACTGTGACACAAGATGAGATGAAATTCTCTGAGTTGGACCATCAAGTGATATGGTTGGTTCCTACAGACAGGGAAAGGATCATGAGGTTTATTGATGGTCTCACATATCAGCTACAGTTTCTCATGACCAGAGAGAGGGTTTCAGGTGCTACTTTTGATGAGGTTGTCGACATTGCTCAGCAGATTGAGATGGTTCGCGGTTGGGGGAGAGTTGAGAGGGAGGCCAAAAGGCCTCGTGATCAGGGTGAATTCAGCGGTGCTCCTTTTGGGGGTCAGTTCCAACACGGTAGAGGTTGTTTTTTCAGGCAGGCTCAGTGAGCTCGGGCATTTCATCGGGGTACATCATCTGGCCATGGTTCTCATAGTTCTTATCAGGTCCACTCGTCACTTAGTGCCCTTCCAGTTCAGAGTTCGTCCCGTGCTCCACCTGTTCAGGGCTTTTCCTTGCCAGATTCTTCTACCAGTCATCCCGGTGCTAGGGGTTCCCTTCAGTTTCCGCCGCCAGCACCAGGGAGTTGTTTTAAGTGTGGGGAGATTTGGCATATGTGGAGGCAGTGTCCTCGTCATCATGGAGGTCTATCTCAGCAGAGGAGTCAGCCTCCGACTACATCACCAGTTACCTCACCACCCGCCCATTCAGCTTAGGGTGGAGGTCAGTCAGCTAGGGGTCGCCCTAGAGGGGGAGGCTGATCAGGGGGTGGTCAGGCCTCTTTCTATACCCTCCCTGCTAGAACAGATAATATTTCTTCTAATGCTGTAATTACAGGTATTGTCTCAGATTGTCACAGAGATACCGCAGTATTATTTGACCCTGGTTCCACGTATTCATATGTTTCCTCGTATTTAGCCCATTTTATGGATATGCCCCGTGAGTCCTTAGTTTCATATGTACATGTATCTACTCCTGTGGGCGATACTATTATTGTGGACCACGTATATCAATCATGTGTGGTGATTATTGGGAGTCTAGAGACCCGAGTGGATCTATTGTTGCTCGGTATGGTTGACTTTGATATGATATTGGGTATGGATTGGTTATCTCCATGTCATGATGTTCTAGATTGTCATGCTAAGACGGTGACATTGGCTATGCCGGAAATTCCGAGGGTTGAGTGGAGCGGTTCTGTAGATTATGTACCAAGTATGGTGATTTCATATTTGAAGGCTTAGCGCATGGGTTGAGAAGGGTTGCCTATCTTATTTGGCTTTTGTGAGGGATGTTAGTGCAGCGACTCCTGTCATTGATTCTGTTTCGGTGGTGTGTGGGTTTCCGGTTATGTTTGCTGCAGACCTACCGGGCATGCCGCCTGATAGGTATATTGACTTTGGTATTGATTTGGTGCTGGGTACTCAACCCATTTCTATTCCACCGTATCGAATGGCACTGATGGAGTTGAAGGAATTGAAATAACAACTTTAGGAACTCCTTGATAAGGGGGTTATTCGGCCTAGTGTGTCACCTTGTGGTGCATCGGCTCTAATTGTGAAAACGAAGGATGGTTCCATGAGAATGTGTATTGATTACTAGCAGTTGAACAAGGTCACAGTCAAGAACAAGTATCCTTTGCTTTGTATTGATTATTTATTCGACCAACTTCAGGGAGCGAGGGTGTTCTCCAAGATCGGTTTGTGGTCCAGTTATCACCAGCTTAAGATTTGGGATTCAGATATTATTAAGACAACTTTCAGGACCCGATATGGCCATTATGAGTTCTTGGTGATGTCTTTTGGGCTGACCAATGCCCCAGCAACGTTCATGCATTTGATGAACAGTGTATTCCAGCCCCATTTGGACTCATTCATCATTGTATTCATTAATGACATCCTGGTGTACTCTCGTAGCCAGGAGGAGCACGCTTAACATTTGAGGATTATATTATAGATATTGAGAGAGGAGAAGCTTTATGCAAAGTTCTCCAAATGTGAGTTTTGGCTCAGTTCAGTAGAATTCTTGGGGCACATGGTGTCCAGTGAGGGTATTCAGGTGGTTCAAAAGAAGATAGAGGCGGTGCAGAGTTGGCTCAGACTGTCCTCAGCCATGGAGATTATGAGCTTTCTTGGTTTGGCGGGTTATTACCGTCGCTTTGTGGAGGGATTTTCATCTATTGCATCGCCCTTGACCAAATTGAATGTGAGGAGAGCTTTCAGAAGCTCAAGACTGCTTTGACCACAGCTTCAGTGTTAGTTCTGCCATCAACTTCAGGTTCTTACACCATTTATTATGATGCCTCGAGGATAGGCATTGGTTGTGTTTTGATGAAGGAGGGTAGGGTAATTGCCTATGCCTCGCGCCAATTGAAGACCCATGAGAAGAAATGTCCTGTCCATGATCTTGAGTTAGCAGCCATTGTTCACTCCTTGAAGATTTGGCATCATTATTTGTATGTGGTTCATTATGAGATCTATATTGGTCAACGGAGTCTACAGTATTTGTTAAAGTAGAAGGATCTTAATTTACATCAGCGGAGATGGTTGGATCTTCTTAAGGACTATGATATCACTATTTTGTACCATCCGGGGAATGCCAATGTGGTGGCCGATGCTTTGAGTAACCGGGCAGAGAGTTTGGGGTGTTTAGCATATTTTCCGGCAACAGAGAGACCTTTGACATTGGATGTTCAGGCCTTAGTAGGCCACCTTATCAGATTGGATATTTCAGAGCCTAGTCGGGTATTAGCTTGTGTGGTCTCCAGGTCTTCTCTTTATGACCGTATCAGGGAGCATCAGTATGATGACCCCCACTTGCTCGTTCTGCAGGACAGGGTTCAGAGAGGTGATGCTAGGGATGTGACTATTTGTGATGATGGCGTGCTGAGAATGCAGGGCCGGATATGTGTGCCTAATGTAGATGGGCTTTGAGAGTTTTTTTTAAGGGGCCCACAGCTCGCGGTATTCCATCCATCCGGATGCCACGAAGATGTACCAGGATTTGAAGCAGTACTATTAGTAGAGGCGGATGAAGAAGGATATAGTTAGGTTTGTGGCTCGGTGTCTCAACTGTCAGCAGGTTATGTATGAGCATCAGAGACCGGGTGGCTTGCTTAAGAGATTAGATATCCCTGAGTGGAAGTGGGAGCGGATCACCATGGACTTTGTAGTTGGGCTCCCACGAACTTCAAAGAAGTTCGACGCTATTTGGGTTATTATGGATCGGCTGACCCAGTCCGCGCACTTCATTCCAGTTGGTACTACTTACTCTTTAGAGCAGTTGGCTGAGATTTACATCCGAGAGATCGTTCGCCTGCATGGTGTCCCAATATCCATCATTTCAGATAGGGATAATCAGTTCACATCACAGTTTTGGAGGGCCGTGCAGCGAGAGTTGGGTACTCAGGTTGAGTTGAGCACAGATTTTCACCCTCAAACGGACAGGCAGTCCGAGCGCACTATATAGATATTGGAGATCATGTTGCGTGCTTGTGTCATTGACTTTGGGGGTTCATGGGACCAGTTTCTGCCACTCGCAGAGTTTGCATATAACAACAGTTATCAGTCGAGTATTCAGATGGCTCCGTACGAGGCTTTATATGGGAGGAGACGTAGATCTCTGGTTGGATGGTTTGGTCCAGGACGCATTAGATAAGGTGAAATTAATTCAGGAGCGGCTTCGCACAGTGCAGTCTAGGAAGAAGAGCTACGCGGACATGAAGGTCCGTGATGTGTATTTTATAGTTAGGGAGAAGGTCTTGTTGAAGGTATCACCCATGAAGGGTGTTATGAGGTTTGGGAAGAAGGGAAATTTGAGCCCCCGGTTTATTGGGCCTTTTTAGTTGCTTCAGAGGATAGGAGAGGTGGCTTATAAGCTTTCCTTGCCACCCAGCTTGTCGAGTGTGCATCTAGTGTTTCATGTTTCCATGCTCCGGAAGTATATTGGAGATCCGTCCCATGTTTTGGATTTTAGCACGGTTCAGTTGGAGGGTGATATGACTTATGATGTGGAGCCAGTGGCTATTTTGGATCGGCAGGTTTGAAGGTTGAGGTCAAAGGATATAGCTTCAGTGAAGGTGCAATGGAGAGGTCAGCCCATGGAGGAGGCTACCTGGGAGACCGAGCGGGAGATGCAGAGTAGATATCCATGCCTATTCGAGACTCCAGGTATGTTTCTAGACCCGTTCGAGGACAAACAGATGTTTAAGAGGGGTAGGATGTAACGACCCGGCCGGTCGTTTCGAGAGTTATAGCCCCGTTTTCCCCATTTCTACTTCTTTCTGTGTTATTCAAGTATATTATGTTTTATCGGGTTAGTTGGTTCGGGAACAGAGTGGTTTCAGAGTGAATTGAGACACTTAGTCTCTTAAGTAGAAACTTAAGTTGGAAAAGTCAACTGGTTATTGACCTATGTGTAAACGATCTCGAATTTTAATTCTGATGGTTCTATTAGCCTGGGCGCATAAGTGAGTTGCGCAGGTGCAAAAAAATGGTCGCAGGTGTGAAAAACCTTGGCATAAACTATAAATAGAACCCTTCGTGAGTTTGGTGCGAGAAAATGGCCGCAGGTGCGAAAATACTGGGCATAAACCATAAATAGAACCCTTTGCGATTTTGGTACATTCTTCACCATTTCTATTCGATTTTTGGAGCTTTTGGGAGAGATTTGAAGAGGGAATCAAGGGGGTTTTGTTGAGGTAAGTCACTTGAGCCCTAATACTTGTATATATGGTGATTTTCCATTGTTTAATCATGGTTATTAGTGAAAATGAGGGGTTAGGACTTGGAATATTTGGAGAGTAATTTAAGGATTTGAAGGACCAATTGATGTCGGATAGTGATGAATTTGGTATGGTTATACTCGTGAGTGAATGAGCTTTCTAGTTTTGTAAATTTTGTGGAATTTCGAGATGTGGGCCCGGAGGCCGGGTTTGAGCGAATTTCGGGTTTTGGTCTAATTTTGAAGCTTTTCTTGTGGAATTCATTCCATTAGCGTATATTGATGGTATTGTACTGATTGTGAATAGATTTAGAGCATTTGGAGGCCAAGTACATAGGAAAGAGCATTGCGGGGCAGAGATTTGACCGGTTTGAGGTAAGTAACGAATGTAAATCTAGTCCTGAGGGTATGAAACCCCGGATTTTGTATCATTCTACTATTTTTAGTAATGCACATACTAGGTGACGGGCGTGTGGGCGTGCACTATTGGGGATTTGTGACTTGGTCCGTCCCATAGCAATTGTAAAGTTGCATACTTTGTTGAAACCATATGATACTTATATGTTTTAGAAAGAATTTCTGTAAATTGGGCTGAATGCCATGTTTGGGCCTTGCGCTAATCCTATTTAGACCCTTAGGGGCTATTTCTTACCATCCTCACATTGTTTTCGATTAAAAATCTATACTCAGTCATCTTTATACTTGTTTACCGCATAACTCAGTTTTATGGCTCTATTTTGATTCATACAAATATTTTGGGTCGAATGCCCTGTTTTACTGAAATGCCCGCGTGGCTTGAGAGGTTTATGACTGAGTGAGGCCGAGGGCCTGATTTGTGAGAATGAGTGTGGATCGGAGCTTCCCGCCTGCAGCATAGTTTATTATTATGGTACGTGAGTTGTCCTTGCAGCACGTGAGTTGTCCGTGCAGATTATAGCGTTTGGGCTGAAGGAGCCCCTCCAGAGTTTGTACATACCCCAGTGAGCGCAGGTACCTACTGATTGTGAGTGTCGAGTGCTGAGTGCTGAGTTACCGGGAGGCATGAGTGATTGTGCGGTATGCCCGAGTGGCAGGAGTGATTGTGAGGTATGCCCGAGTGGCAAGATTGATATTGAGGTATGCCCGAGTGGCAGGAGTGACTGTGAGGTTTGCCCGAGGGGCTATATATGAGTGATGTTTTGCCCGAGGGGCTGTGTATGATTTCATCATTTTTTTCTCACCTTTGCATTAATCCTTTGTTTGAAAAACTATTGGAAAAATATCTTCAAACGATTTTTACTGGAACCGGGTTTAAACGATATGATTTGATTCAAACAATGATTTTTAAAGCCTATTGTACTTTATTGAGATTTCATGCTATGAAAGTTATATGCTTTATTGCTCGTCACTACTGCTCACTCTTTATTTATTGTTATTACTTACTGAGTTGGCTTACTCACGTTACTCCCTACACCTTGTGTGCAGATTCAGGTGTAGCTGGACACGGTAGCCGTTATTGAGTGTTCTGGTTGTAGATTTTTCTTGGAGATAGCAAGGTAGCTGTTTGGCGATCGCAGCCCCTGCTCTTCTCCCTCTTATTTTCCTATAGTTGTATTTAGCTATTTTCCAGGCTGAGTTAGCCTTGATGTTGTTAGACATATTGTAGTAGATGCTCATGACTAGTGACACCCTAATGTCGGGCTTTTCTTTTCCGCAGTTCTGTTTTCTTTGATTTGAACTCCTTAAATGAAGGTTTTATGTTAAATAGTATTGAAATTATCTTTGAAATGAAATTATCGGTTTGTTTGGAAATAAGTCGGCTTGCCTAGTTCTATGATAGGCACCATCACGACAGATTATGTTTTTGGGTCATGACACCAACATCCTAGAGATGTCTAATAATGTTACCTATCCCTCATGAAACCATGTGGCCACACAACTAGAACAAAAGAGTAAGTTGAATCCACACACTTAAATCAAATGCTCAAATATATTTTAAAGGCTCATATATATCAAAGAAAATCTCTCACTCTCACAAAAGAAGTCACATGTATGCAATTGGCACTATAGGCTTGCCCTTAATGTAAATCTCTACTAATGTAGGTTCACTCTGTCGAAAATTAATTTGGAATTTTTTTATGGCTGTAATGTGGGCTAAGGGACTGGCAGGATATATTTAGGAATAGTGTCTAACCCGCCTAAGCACTTTAACACCGCACATAATCAACTGTAAGTGCAAATTCTTCAATCACAATTTTAATTTCACAACTAAAATCGTCCCAAACAATGTTCTCTCTTTCTTTAGGCATTACTTTAATCCATACCCACTAGCAAGAACAAGACAACAATTTATTCACCTATATTTTTCCTTCTCTTTTTTCAGATTTGTTTTCTTTTTCAATTTCTGCTAGTGGTGTATTATTTACAAAATAAGTGCACCCTTCTTTCTTTTATTGGTTTCACTCGAAAGCGACCCAAATTCCCTCCTTACTTATTTTAGCGCTTATCTTACGATTAAAGTGCTTTAAGAGGTAAAAGGATAAAAAAAACGTCAATTAAGAATAAAAAAAGGTATAAGCTTGTAATTTGGGTGCCAAATAAACGTCTATAGGATCAAAAGGGTTAAATAGGGATAGATTTTATTTGTGCTAGCGATAACACTCGAAAATATCAAATAAAGCCTAAAATCATTTTTCAAACCGAGCATCACCTTAAATTTCGCTTTAACTCACATGCCAGGCAAGATCTAGACACAAGTACAATACATAGACAACACAAAAACCTCACCACACATGGCACATGACTCACTAAGGACAGTTTCATTCCGACTCTCAAACTAATGCAAGTATTCACAGAGCCACAAGATATTAAGCATTCAGCACAGAGTGAACATAAATCAAGAAAATGAGATATAGGCGTCACAAAACATGCTATCCAGTATATAAAGGCATCAATATCAGCTTCAAAATATAGTGAAGAAACTACACATGCCAAAGCCTAAATATGTTACTATCAAACAAGTCAAGGTGCCTAGGAATCTCATCTTTCTTCCTCCATTTATTTCCTCAATTCTTAATCTAATCTAAAAGAAACAAAATAAAAGGAAAAACTACTACCCGGTTCAAACTACATCCCATGGAAATGAACCGATGCACAAAGAAAAATTACAGGGGATTATTACTACGTAAAAAAATTAAATAATAAAAAGTCATATTTTTGGATTTTTTGTTTAGAATTTAATCCTTCAAGAAAACTGTCTAGGAGATCCATTGTCGGAAAAGTCTAATTTTTCTACCTTTTTTGATTTTTTTTGATTTTTCTTATTTTCTACATTTAAAATAAATAATTAAGCTACTAAAATACTACACAACTACGAAAACAAAAATAAGAAGCTAAAATCAAAATAAGAAATTAACATTTTCTAATATACTACTACTAATTATCTAGAGGAATTCTCCCACCCCACACTTTAAAGAGTGCAGTGTCTGCAATGCACAAATAAAGCAAAACCATAACGAGGATTGACAAGAAACTCCCTGAAAGGTCAAAGGCCGAAGCAATCACGCTCGAGGTACTCAGACTTTCCCCAGGCATGGTCATTTGTGTGGGCACCCCACACTTAGTTCTCACCATCTTGCTCGCTTTTTCACTCTTCAAATGACTTTGCTTCCTATGCTTATAATCCTACAAATCAAAAATAGACACTATAAAAATAAAAGAAAGTAGTAAAGCTAGGTTTCCTCCCAACAAGTGCCTGATTTAATGTCGCGACACGATTTGAACCACTTTTTCCTCCACCTCGAACTTATGAATTGTACCCCTAACATGGCATCCAGTCTGTGGCTATGCTCCTTCGGTGGGGCTACAAAGAAAACCATGTCAAGCAATAAAGTTTCGCTGTACACCTCTTGACCTTTAGATGAGGAATGTACTTTTTTCTTTTTGGCACAACAAATTCAAGAACATAAGCACCTCGTTCCTCGTCCATTGGCTCCTCCAAAGGCTCAGATGACTCGATTTTCATGTCATCATTCAAACACAATGTTGAAAAATGCATGGAATGAGGACCAGTATGCCCAAAATCTATAATTACATCACTATTTACATCCTCATATGTACACAGACTAGAGTCTTCACATATAATATTATCTACTTCCTCACATGACTCTAGAATTCTTTCCTCAACATGGACATCATTAATAAAAGTACGGTTGAATGATTGACTCTCCACTTTTAGCTACTCAATTTGGCGTATATGCTCTTTTTCAGTTTCACACAACTCAGACGCATGAACCTTTGCGTTCAATTGAGCTTCCAAGTCGTGAATAGCAGTACCAAGTTTTTCGATCTCTTGTACCAGTTCAACTCTTCCTTCTATTAAGTCTTTAGCCTCATCTGTAATTTTCTCACATTGAGAGTCATGTATTTCTAACTTTTCAGCTTGTTCTACCAGCCAAGTTTGACTCAAAATCTCCTCTTTTTCAAAATATTCTTCTTGATGGTACTCGCTTTCTTCATTTAATTCTTCCATATTGGCCTTCATTCTTGTGATTTCTGCCCTCATTCTTTTCATATCTTTTTTGAGTTCATCATGTTGCTCTGCTACTTGCCTCAAAATATCCCTAATATATGCATCATGTTCCATATCATGTACTTCATTGCCCCTATCAAACTCACAAACACTGTTAGAAAGATCATAATAACGACTTAGAGAAGGATGAAAAGAATTAAGACAACCATCCCAATGACCATCTTAACCACCACATATATTACAAATATTCCACTCAAAGGATTGAGATTTTGTGCACAACTCGCTCCTGCGAATATTCTGACAATATTTCCACCAATGGGGTCCTCCAAAATATGGACAAGAATCATCAAAGTAAGAATAATAATCATTCAAATAATTTTCATTCCAAGATGCCATGTGGAAATAAGAAAAGAAAATGCTAACTAAATAAGAAAATTAAAAACTTGAACAAAAATCAACTAAAAGCCTATTGGAATCGTAAAATCCCAATTCCAGGGTTATTTTCTCAAAAGGAACCAAGTTTTCCGATTTCAACCCATACACTTCTAAATCCCGAACCAACCATCCCTGCAAGTCATAAATCAATAAAAGCACATTCGGGGAGTTTTATTTTAGGAAACAGGTTTCTAAAAGTTAAAATGACCGGTTGGGTCATTACATTCTAGGGTTGTGGTTGTCATGAATTATCATCTTTGGTTGTTTCTCTAATTATGTGCATAATTGCTTAATTGTTTGACCAGCAGTTGAGTTCTATTTACTATCTATGCTATGCTTGGGAAAACCGTGTTTAGATTAGAGTAGAATTAGAGAGAGCTTGTTTCTGAACCCGTGGCTTGGGGAATGATTTCGCAGTTAGGATAGGAATATACCTAACAACCTTGCTTAGTTTAATACCGCATTATATTCGTTCATGATAGATTCAAGGCCATAGGAATATAAGGTTAATATATTATGGATAGATGGATAGTATTGTGGGAACATGCTCTTTATATAAACAATCCGTTCAACTAGAAATCATAGATATTCTGGTTTAACGAGTGTGATTATTGAACTTAATAGGATTGATAAACCGACCACAACCCTGGTATCTATATCTCCCTTAGTTACGTGTTTAAATTTTGTAATAGTAGTTGTAACAGAAAAATTAAACGTTTGATCATCTTGGACAATTAACTGATTTTAGTTTTCTTAGTTGACGATTGATCTAAGTCTCTGTGGGTTCGACATCCGACTTACGAGTCACTTTATTACTTGACGGCCACGTATACTTGCGTGTACTTGGGGAACCACCAAGTATTTGGTGTCGTTGCGTGGGACTTAGTTATTGTTTGCTTATCTAAGTTTTTTAATTTTGGACTTGGGCGTATGTCCGAATCGGGTTTTGGATAACCCGGGAGCATTTTGACGCTTAATAGTAAAATTCAACTATTTGAAGGTTTAAAATTCTTTAAATTTGTTTTGGAGTACTTTTTTGAGTAATTGAAGTCCGTTTGGAATTCCTATTTTGGGAATAGTTTCATATAGTGATTTAAGACTTACACGCAAAATTTTGTGTCATTCCGAGTAGTTTAAGTATATTTCAGCGCATTAGAAATAAATTGAAGAACCTGAAATTCTTAAGTTTAAATCAATTTGGTCCAGGGTATGATTCTTAGATTTGATGTTGTTTTACGCATTCCGAGAGTTCGAGCGAGTCCGTTTTATGAATTCAAACCTGTTTGTATGTTCGGGAAGAGCCTCTGGGGTCCCGAGTGTTAACCGAACGAGGCTCAGACCAATTTTGGGAAATTGAGCAAGGACTGAAGCTCCCAGTTATTGTAATAATCGCACTTGCGCTTGGACAGCCGCAGGTGCGAGCCACCAATCGCAGGTGTGAACGAGAGGAATTTTAACCACGAAAATGAGATTGTAACCACGAAAATGGTTATGGAATTGGATAGAAATTATATATTTGAGTTATTGAGATTATGAATGATGTTTTCATCCGAAAATTGCCGGAATCCGGGCACATGGGCTCGGGGTGAATTTTAGGAATTTTACCATTTTGGATAGGGTAATTTATTTAATAGATGAACTTCGAGTTATTGAGCATATATTAATTATTTTGTATAATATTTGGATAGCTTCGGATTTTTTGGTGCCGAATCGAGAATTTTACGCGACGCAGTAATCGAAAAGTGGACTTTGAGACAAGGTAAGTCTCTTGTCTAATCTTGTGAGGGTGAAATTATCCCATAGGGATTAAATTAAATAATTGTTGCTAATTACGGGGGCTACGTACGCACGAGGTAACGAGAGTCCGTGCGTAGCTACTATTAATGCTAAAGTCCGGGTAGTTTAGGACTCAAAGCATGAATTACTTGTATAAATTGTATTCTTTATTAATTAAATTATTTGATGTATATATTGTGAATTGTTATGCAAGGTAGCAAAAGATTAAATTCTCATATGATTAATTTTTGTTTAGATTAATTAATTGTCGAAATAAATTGTTATCCTCTCGAATATATTTTACAATAAATACTCTTATTTTGGAGGTACATAGAAAATGTCCTCTTTTCTTGTGGATCGGGCCAAACGCCTCGGCAGGATAGATGCATCTATGGATCGTGCCGCACATCCCTCGGCAGTGTACACGACACTCTGGATCGGACCGTACGTCCTCGGCAGAAATTGTGCTTAATAATAATAATAAATACACGATACTTTGATAGTTTATTGCAGCTTGTGAAGCTAATTGATAAATTAGAAATTACTAGACTTGAAGGAATTTAATTAATACATTTAGAATTGTTGCATTTGGAAGAATTGGATTATTTCTGCTGATTTAGAAAAATTATTGTTAATTCTATGAGACATGCTGAATTTAATAAATTCTATTTCATCCTATTTATTATTTTTAACCCTTAGTAAGTGTCAAAGTCGACTATCACGTCTCTACCACTTTGAGATTAGGCTTGATAATTACTGGGTACACGTTGTTTACGTACTCATACTACACTTGCTGCACTTTTTGTGCAGGATCTGAGACAGGTACTTGTGGAGCACCTATCATCGCATATCCTCAATATTCGGAGGCATAGTGGTGAGCTGCCTTTATGAGCCGTTCTGCAGCTACCAGTGACTCTCCTTGTATTTTTTTTTCATTCTGTCTATTTTCATTTAGACAGAATTTTGGGAGTTTTGTATAATCTACTAGATGCTCATACACTTGTGACACCAGGTCTTGGCACACACACATTGGTAGAATTTGATGATTTATTATTTTTTTTGTAAATCTAATCGATATATGTTTAATTTTTTAGTTGGCTTGCCTAGAAGTAGTGTGGGGTGCCATCACGACCTTTAGGTGAAATTGGGTCGTGACAACATGGTATTAGAGCACTAGATTCACGTAGGTCTCACTAGTTATGAGAAGGCCTAATAGAGTCTTGCAAATAGGTACGGAGACGTCTGTACTTATCTTCGAGAGGATATAGGGTGTTAGGAAACTATATCTTCGAGAGACGTCTGTACTCTCTCACAGATGGTGAGAACATGCTCGAATGAGGTTCCAGACCAGGGAAGAGCTACTTCCCCAGTTGCTAGAGGCCGAGGCAGAGGCCGGGGGAGAGCTCCAGCCCGTGGTAGAGGTAGAGGACGTCCCAGGACTGTTCTAGTTATTCCAATAGTGGGTCCAGTAGAGGATTCCATTATTGAGGAGCAGGGTGAAATACCTGTGGCAGAGCCAGCTCCGGTGGATTTCACATCTACACCAGGATTTCAGGATGTTATGGGTCATATGCTGCGATTCATGGACATTATGACTCAAGCCGGTTTATTTTCGGTAGACCCATCCACATCTCAGGTGGGCGGGGGAGAACAGAACCCTACCGCAGAAGCTCATGGACATGCAACTACTGTATATTAGACCCAGGGTGCACTACCCGTGGGTGGAGCCCAGCCAGTGGTAGCAGCTATACCTGATCCCAGGCCAGCTGCAGCCGCTGATCCGTAGAAACTATTGGATAGATGGACTAGACTACATCCTCATGTCCTTGGGGGTGAGCGACGTGAGGATCCCCAAGACTTCATTGATCGGTGTAGGGACAGACTGCACAACATGAGGATATTAGAATCTCATGGGGTCGACTTTGCTACTTTTTAGCTAGAGGGCAGGGCCCGTAGATGGTGGCAGTCTTATGTTCTTGGCAGACCAGCAGATTCTCCTCCCATGACTTGGGATAGGTTCACCCGTATCTTCCTGGACAGGTATATTCCACCCTCCCAGAGGGAAGAGTTATTGTTTCAGTTTGAGCAGCTCTAGTAGGGTCAGATGTCAGTGACTGATTATGAGGCGAGTTCTCTGAGTTATCTTGCCATGCACTTATGATACTCCCTACAGAGGCAGAGAGAGTGCAGAGGTTTGTAGCTGGTTTACATACTGGCATTCAAGCCACTATGGCTCCGGAGGTTAAGATGGGTATTTCTTATGAGCTAGTCATAGAGATAGCCCGGAGGATTAAGGGTGTACGTCAGCAGAGCCGAGAGCAGTTTATGAGAGATAAGCAGTTCAGGTATTCTAGAGAGTTCAGAGGTGCTCTGTCTGGGGGCAGAGGTCAGTTCGTGAGAGGACAGTCTAGCAGGCCCCCATATCCAGCACCACCGCCTCCTCGAGGTGCTCTAGTACGACCTTATTACAGTGCTATACCAGAGAGTTCTTAT
The DNA here is from genome assembly GCF_000390325.3 of Nicotiana tomentosiformis. Lineage (NCBI taxonomy): Eukaryota > Viridiplantae > Streptophyta > Magnoliopsida > Solanales > Solanaceae > Nicotiana > Nicotiana tomentosiformis. The sequence continues at coordinate 100,393,847 of NC_090814.1, read as the reverse complement.
CTCTCACCGGCTATTCAGGGCTCTTCCAGTGGGTATTCTGGTTCACAGGGTCAGACTTCTAGTCAGCGGTTTATTGCACTGCAAAGTTGTTACGAGTGCGGGGATCCCAGCCACATACGGAGATTTTGCTCCAGGCTTCGGGGTAAGCTAGTGCAACAGGGTCAGCAGCCTATGATTACTAGACCAGTTGCTCCACCATTTGTCCGACCACCTTGAGGTAGAGGACAGGTGGGTAGAGGTCGTCCTAGAGGTGGAGTTTAGCCAGGTGGAGGCCAGCCAGTTGGCACTCCAACTCGATTCTAGACTTTTCCGGCCAGACCAGATGTAGAGGCCTCAAATGTCGTGATTACAGGTATTATTTCTGTTTGCGGCAAAGATGCCTCGATATTATTTGATCCAGGATCTACGTATTCATATGTGTCATCTCTATTCGCTCTATTCCTGGGCATTGCTTGTGAGTCCTTGAGTACTCCTGTTTATGTGTCCACTCCTGTAGGAGATTCTGTTATTGTGAACTGGATCTACCGATCTTGTATTATTACATTCTATGGTTATGAAACTAGAGTAGATCTCTTATTGCTCGAGATAATCGAATTTGAAATTATTCTGGGTATAGACTGGTTATCTCCATATCATGCTGTTCTAGATTGTCATGCGAAGATTGTTACCTTGGCTATTCTATCTTTGCCTAGGCTAGAGTGGAATGGTTCGTCTGTTAGTTTATTTAATCGGGTTATTTCTTTTATAAAGGCTCAACACATGGTTGAGAAGGGTTGTTTAGCTTATCTAGCCTATGTTCGGGATACTACTACAGAGACTTCGGCTATTGATTCAGTGCCTGTAGTTAGGGAGTTCTCCGATGTATTTCTTTCAGATCTTCCAGGTATGCCACTTGATCGTGATATTGATTTCTGTATTGACTTGGCTCCAGATACCCAACCTATATCTATCCCACCATATCGCATGGCTCCGAAAGAATTGAAAGAATTAAAAGAACAACTTGAAGAGTTACTAGCCAAAGGGTTCATCAGACCGAGTGTATCGCCTTGGGGTGTACCGGTATTATTTGTGAAGAAGAAGGATGGAACAATGAGGATGTGTATTGATTATTGCCAATTGAACAAAGTCACTATAAAGAACAAGTACCCGTTGTCACGTATTGATGATCTATTTGACCAGTTGCAGGGTGCTAGGGTGTTTTCTAAGTTTGACTTGAGGTCGGGTTATCATCAGTTGAAGATTCGGGATTCGGATGTTCCGAAGACTGCTTTTCGAAGTAGATATGGTCATTATGAGTTTCTGGTGATGTCTTTCGGTTTAACTAATGCCCCGGCATCATTCATGGATTTGATGAACATGGTATTCGGGCCATATATTGATTCATTTGCCATTGTCTTTATTGATGACATTTTGATCTACTTACACAGTAAGGAGGAGCATGAGCAGCATATGCGAGTAGTGCTTCAGACATTGCGGGAATAAAAGCTATATGCTAAGTTCTCCAAATGTGAGTTCTGGCCAGAGTCTGTAGCATTTTTGGGGGCATATTATATCGGGTGAGGGTATTAAGGTTGATCCCAAGAAGATTGAGGCAGTTTAGAATTGGCATCGTCCCACTTCAGCAATGGAGATCAGGAGTTTTTTGGTTTAGCAGGTTTTTATCGTCGATTCGTGGAAGGTTTTTCATCTATTGCAGCGCCTTTGACCAAATTAACTTAGAAAGGTTCTTCGTTCTGATGGTCTGATGATTATGAGGTGAGCTTTCAGAAGCTCAAGACAACATTGACTACCACACCAGTGTTAGTGTTGCCTTCCGGTTTGAGGATGTATACAGTGTATTGTGACGCTTCACGCGTTGGTTTGGGTTGTGTATTGATGCAGGAAAAGCGAGTTATTGCATATGCTTCATGTCAGCTGAAGCCCCAGGAGAATAATTATCCAGTACATGATTTGGAGTTAGCTACGATTGTTCATGCTCTTAAGATTTGGAGGCATTATCTTTATGGGGTGTCCCGTGAAGTTTATACTGAACATCGCAGTTTGCAGCATTTGTTCAAGCAGAGGGACCTAAATTTGAGGCAGCGCAGATGGCTGGAGTTGTTAAAAGATTATGATAGTACTATCATGTATCATCCAGGCAAAGCAAATGTGGTTGCAGACGCCTTGAATAGGAAGGCGGAGAGTATGGGGAGTTTGGCTTTCATTTCAGCAAAGGAAAGGCCATTAACTTGGGATATTCATTCCTTGGCTAACATACTTGTACGGCTAGATATTTCAGAGCCCAGCCGAGTTCTTGCATTTGTTGTGGCCCAGTCTTCACTATTTGAGAAGATCAAGGCTCGCCAGTATGATAATCCACACTTGATGGTTCTTCGAGAAACGGTACTACAAGGTGATGCCAAGGAAGTTACTATTTGTGCGGATGGTGTTCTGTGACTCCAGGGGTCATCTATGTGTTCCTACTATAGATGAACTGAGGAAAAAGATCCTAGATGAGGCACATAGTTCCAGGTATTCTATTCATCCGGGTGCCATGAAGATGTATCATGATCTAAGGCAGCATTATTGGTGGCGGCGAATGAAAAAGGAAATAGTTGAGTATGTAGCTAGGTGTCTGAATTGTCAGCAGGTTAAATATGAGCACCAGAGGCCAGGTTGCCTACTTCAGCAGATGACTATACCAGAATGGAAATGGGAACGTATCACTATGGACTTTGTAGTTGGGTTGTCGCGGACCTTGCGGAAGCTTGATGTAGTTTGGGTCATTGTTGACAGATTGACCAAGTCGACACATTTTATTCCTTTTGTGACTACGTATACTTCATAGAGGTTGGCCCAGATTTATATTAAGGAGATAGTTCGGTTGCATGGTGTACCAATTTCCATCATATAGGATAGAGGCCCTCAGTTTACTTCACATTCTGGAGAGCAGTGCAAAGTGAATTGGGGACCCGTGTAGAGGTCAACATAGCCTTTCATCTGTAGACCGATGGGAAGATAGAGCGGACAATTCAGATTTTGGAGGATATGCTCAGGGCATGTGTGATTGTCTTTGGAGGTCAGTGGGTTCATTCTTGCCTTTGGCTGAGTTTTCTTATAATAACAGTTAACAATCTAGCATCGAGATGGCTCCGTTTGCGGCTTTATATGGTCGGCGATGTCGTTCGCCCATCGGGTGTTTGATCCCGGTAAGGCTAAGTTATATGGTATTGATTTGGTGAAGGATACCTTTGAAAAGGTAAAGTTGATTCAGGAGCGACTTCGTATAGCACAGTACAGACAGAAGAGTTATGCGGATCATAAAGCGCGTGATTTATCATTTATGATAGGTGAAAAAGTTCTCTTGAAAGTTTCACCAATGAAGGGAATCATGAGATTTGGGAAAAGGGGGAAATTGAGCCCAAGGTTTATAGGCTCATTTGAGGTGTTGAGACGAGTTGGGGAGGTGGCTTATGAGCTTGCATTGCCTCCCAGTCTAACGAGAGGTCATCCGGTTTTCCATGTATCTATGCTCCAAAAGTATCATGCCGACATGTCACATGTGTTGGACTTCAGCACAGTTCAGCTAGATAAGAGTTTGAGTTATGAAGAGGAGCCATTTTCCATTATGGATAAACAGGTTCGCCAGTTGAGGTCCAAGAGGATTTCTGCAGTAAAGGTCCGGTGGAGGGGTCAACCAATCGAGGAAGCGACTTGGGAGGTCGAGGAGGACATGCAGAGCAAGTATCGATATTTATTTAGCACTCCAGGTATTATTCTAACCCGTTCGAGGACGAAAGTTTGTTTAAGAGGTAGAGAATGTAATGACCCAACTGGTCATTTTAACTTTTAGAAACCCATTCCCTAAAATAAAACTCCCTGAACGTGCTTTTATTGATTTATGACTCGCGGGGATGGTTGGTTCGGGATTTGGAAGTGTCTGGGTTGAAATCGGAACACTTGGTTCCTTAATGTGATGACCCAAAAGATCATCTTATGTTTTAGAACTCGAATCTGCGCTCTTAAGCCTTAAAATTTTCATTTTTACCCTTCTCGATTTGCGTGCGCAGTCCGGGCAGGATTCCAGAAAGATTTTATGTTGAAAATTAATGAAAATAAGAATTTTTTCCTTAAAAGTTGATTTTAGTTGACTTCGATCATTTTTTTGGTAAACGGGCATGGATCCGTATTTTGATGGTCCCGGTAGGTCCGTAACGAATTATGGAACCTGGGCATATAACCGAAATCGAATTCGGAGTTCTGAATTTTTGATGAAAATTAAAAGTGTGAAAATTAATTATTTTCAAGAATTAATTGATATTTGGCATTGTTAGTATCGGGTCCGTATTATGGTTACGGAGCCCAGTACAGGTTCATTATGATATTTAAGACTTGTCTGTGAAATTAGGTGAGAAACGGAGTTGATATGACGTGATTTAGACGTCCACTTGAGAAGATATGAATTTTAAAGTGTTCTTGAGAATCTCATTTGATTTGGTGCTAAATTCGTAGTTCTAGGTGTTATTTTGGCGATTTGATCACGCGAACAAGTTCGTATGATGTTTTCAGATTTGTGTGCATGTTTGGTTTGGAGCCCCAAGGGCTCGGGTGAGTTTCGGATAGGCTATAAGGTGATTTACACTTAGAAAATCTGAGATTTTGCTGCAGCAGTTGTTCTGATGTGCCTTTTTTCGCATTTGCGTAGGTAGTGTCGTGAACATGAAAGGTAAAATGGGGCAGGGGAATTTCCTTCTTCGCGAACGCGAAGGACAGGTCACGAACGCGAAGCCTTAGGGGTGCTACCCTTCGCGAACGCGATCTGTCTCACGTGAATGCGATAGTTCAACTGACCTGGGGGAGGGGGGTCATGTTCTTGTACGCGAACGCGTCCACATGGTCATGAATGCGAAGGCTTGGGGGGAGCTGCCTTACGTGAACACGTAGAAAGACTCGCGATCGCGAAGGCCTTAGGCTGCTGTGCATCGCGATCGCGACAGGCCTCTGGCAAACACTATGAAGGCATGTCCACTGACTTAAAACAGACTCCAAACACGGGTTTGAACCATTTCTTCAACATTTTTCAAGAACCAAACGGGTAGAGGCGATTTCCAAGAGTCATTTTCTTCCCCAAATTGCTGGTAAGTGATTCTAAACCATTTTCTTTCAATTACCCATTACATTTCTTGAATTTGCAACCTAAAATCTAGAGTTTTCATGGTAGAATTAGGGGTTAGGGTAGAAACTAGGGATTTCGGGAATTTGGGGATTTAGACCATAATTTGAGGTCGGATTCCACAACCAATTATATATTCGGGCTCAGGGTGAATGGATTTTGGTCCGAACCTTGGGTTTTGACCAAGCAGGCCTGGGGTCGAATTTTGACTTTTTGGAGGAAAATTTAGGAAATCTCTATTTATGCAATGTAATTGATTCCTTTAGCAATATTTGATACTATTGAGTCATTTTTGAATAGATACGAGTGGGTTGGAGTTGAATTTCAAAGGAAAAGTTGTGATTGAGAATTAAGTGGCATTTGGAGCGAGGTAAGTGTCATGTCTAACTTTGGCTTGAGGGAATAGGTATTGTGTGAGTAATTGCTACGTGTTTTGTTGTTGAATACGATGTATAGTTGAGGTGACGAGCATCTATACATTGTGGTTGAGTCATAGCATGCGAGTGAAATTCCATTTTCTTGCAAATTTGTAGTCTTAAATCTTGTTATCCATGCTTACTGTTGTTGTTGAAATGTTGGGGAGACTTGTACCGGGTTCCACCAAGGTCAATAAAATTCTGAAAGTAATCATTGATGAAATATTTATTTCTTGTGAAACTTCTCTCTATCCGTTGTTATTTATTCTATGAATTGTGAGGAAGAGTGTAAAGCACGAAGGGTGACGCCGTGCATGATTTATCTATATTGTGAGGAAGAGTGTAAAACACAAAGGGTGATGTCGTGCATGATTTATTTATATTGTGAGGAAGAGTGTAAAGCACGAAGGGTGATGTCGTGCATGATTTATTTATATTGTGAGGAAGAGAGTAAAAGCACGAAGGGTGATGCCGTGCAGTCTTATTTATTACTTGGTAAGGTTGAGAGTAAAAGCAAGAAGGGTGATGTCGTGCAGTTTGCCTTGCTGTCTTAATTGCTCAATTCGTATAAGGATTTTCAGTTTAATTTTGTCTTTTCATTATTCTCACTCTTTATGTTGTATTCCCCCACTGTATGTTCCCCTCCCATTACTTCTGCGTTATTTCTTATTTACTATTATTTCCACTAGCATGATTATACTATTCAGGTTATATGTGGGTGTCTTGTCCTAGACTCGTCACTACTTCGCCGAGGTTAGGCTCGATACTTACCAGTACATGGGGTCGGTTGTACTGATGCTGCACTCTGCATTTTCTGTGCTAATTTTGATACCGGCTCAGGTTGATCAAAATTTGCTACTAGTCCGCTGTCCGGAGACTCAAGGTAGATATGTCGGCGTTCAAAGACCTGAAGTCCCCATCTATCCTTTATGTCTTACTGTTTTCTTTCATTCAGACAATTGTATTTCTTTCAGACTATTACTTGTTGTAAATTCTAGAATGCTCGATAATTGCGACTCCAGATCCGGGTGGTAGTAGTTAATACAGATTTATGATATTCTGCACTTGTTATATTTCGTCTTAGTTAATTAATGTTAATTACTGAATGGAAATAAGAAATTGGTAAATGATTCTCTAACATTGGCTTGACTAGCAAGTGAAATGTTAGGCGCCATCACGGTCCAGTCGGTGGGAAATTTTGGGTCGTGATAGTTGGTATCAGAGCACTAGGTTGCTTAGGTCTCGTGATTCACGAGCAAGATTAGTAGAGTCTGGAGGATCAGTACGGAGACGTCTGTGCTTATCTTCCAGAGGCTATGAAGATTAGGAACAAGTTTCACTTCTTTCCTTCTCTGTCATGCGATTTTGCTTTCTCAATGATGATTGAACTATTTTACTCTTATTCTCTCGCAGATGGCGAGAACACGTACCGCTTCCTCAGCCGAGCAGCATCCAGAGCCTCCACTGACAGCTCCTACGCGGTGAAGAGGTTGAGGCAGGGGCAGGGCTCAACCTAGGGCCAGAACAGCAGCCCCAGCAGTGGAGCCTCAGATAGAGATTGACGAGGAGGTTCCGGCCTAGACTGTTCCTGGTGGACTAACTTAGGTTCCGGAGGGGTTCATTGCTACCCCAGTACTTTAGGATGCTTTGTTCGGTTTGGTGGGCCTTATGGAGAGTGTGTCCCAGACTGGCGCATTTCCCATGGCACCAGCAGTATCTCAGGCTGGAGGAGGAGCCCATACTCCCACCACTCCCGCTCCGGAGTAGATAGCTCCCCAATATCAGGCTCCAGCAGCTCAACCAATCGATTTAGTTCAGCCGGTTATTGCGGCACAGGTCGGAGAGGGGCCAGCTATGTCTTCTGAGGCCTTATGGAGATTAGACAGGTTTATCAAGCTCTTTACTGTTCACTTCAGCGGTGCTCCTTCAGAGGATCCCCAGGAGTATCTTGACAGCTGTCACGAGGTTTTACGGAACATGGGTACAGTGGAGACCAATGGGGTCGATTTCGCTGCATTTCAGATGACTGGTTCCGCCAAGAAATGGTGGAGAGATTACTTGTTGACCAGACCAGCTGGGTCGCCTGCTCTTACTTGGGACCAGTTCTCTTAGCTCTTCATAGAGAAGTTTCTGCCTATCATATTGAGATAGGAGCGTCGTCGTCAGTTTGAACGTCTCCAGTAGGTCAGTATGACTGTTACTCAGTATGAGACTCGTTTTGAGGATTTAGCCCGTCATGCTATTCTTCTGCTTCCCACCGAGAGAGAGAGGGTGAGGAGGTTTATTGATGGACTTGCTCAGCCTATCAGATTGCAGATGGCTAAGGAGACGGGAAGTGAGATTTCTTTTCAGGCGACTGCTAATGTCTGACAAGAGACCTCATCATTCTGGTGAGTTTAGTGGTTCCTCACCTAGAGGCAGGAGTACTTTTGGTAGAGGCCATCCTCCCAGGCTCTTTCATTAAGTGCTTCAGGCATCTCACGGTGCCTCGGGTGGTCGTGGCCCTCAGATGCATTATTCCGACCAGCTAGCCTACAGTGCACCACCAGCTCCTATTAGTGCACCTTCACTCTAGAGTCATCAGGGTGGTTATTCAGGTCAGCAGCCGAAGTTATGTTATACTTGTAGTGATTCGAGGCACATTGCTAGATTTTTCCCTCGGGCAACGGGCAGCTCACAACATCAGAGTTCTCATGCCATGGTTCCGGCACCAGTTGCTGCACCACCTACTCAGCCAGCCAGAGGCAGGGGTCAAACAGTCATAGGTAGAGGCCAGACTGTTAGAGGTGGAGGTCAGGACGTTAGAGGTGGAGACCAACACCTAGAGGTCATCCCAGGGACGAAATTCAGGGTGGTGCTTTCCCAGCCAGGCCTGAGGCTGAGTTATCTGATGCTGTTATCACAGGTATTGTTTCAGTTTACAGTAGAGATGCTTTAGTTCTATTTGATCCGGGATCTACTTACTCCTATGTGTCATCCTATTTGGTTGTGTTTCGTGATTCTTTGAGTGCTCATATGTATGTGTCCACACTAGTAGGAGATGCTATTGTTGTAGATCGTGTTTATCATTCGTGTGTGGTCACCCTTGGGAGTCTTGAGACTCGTGTAGATCTCCTACTTCTCGATATGGTTGATTTTGATGTCATACTAGGTATGGATTGGCTGTCACCTTATCATGCTATATTAGATTGTCACGCCAAGACGGTGACTTTAGCCTTTCAGGGGTTTCCTCGATTAGAGTGGAGAGGGAATCTTGGCCATTCTACTAATAAGGTTATATCTTATGTGAAGGCCCGACATATGGTCGAGAAGGGGTGTCTAGCTTATTTGGCTTATGTCCATGATTCTAGTGCGGACGTTCCTTCTATAGATTCGGTGCCGATTGTTCGTGAGTTTCCAGAGGTGTTTCTTGCAGACCTGCCGGGGATGCCACCCGATAGGGATATTGATTTCTGCATTGATTTGGCTTCGGGCACTTAGCCTATTTCTATTCCGCCATATCGCATGGCCCCACAAGAGTTGAAAGAATTGAAGGAGGAGTTGCAAGATTTGCTTGATAAGGGCTTCATTAGACCTAGTGTCTCGCCCTGGGGTGCACCTGTGTTGTTTGTGAAGAAGAAAGATGGATCGATGAGGATGTGTATAGATTATCGGCAGTTGAACAAAGCCACCATCAAGAACAAATATCCATTCTGAGGATTGATGATTTATTTGATCGGCTTCAGGGTTCCAAGGTGTTTTCAAAGATTGATTTGAGATATGGCTACAATTAGTTGAGGATTATGGCATCCGATATTCCTAAGACAGCTTTTCGGACTCTGTATGGGCATTATGAGTTTCTAGTGATGTCATTTGGGCTGACAAATGCCCTAGCAGCATTCACAGATTTGATGAACCGGGTGTTCAAACCCTACCTGGATTCCTTTGTAGTTGTGTTTATTGATGATATCTTGATCTACTCCCACAGTCGAGAGGAGTATGAGCAGTACCTTCAGATCGTTCTTCAAACACTGAAAGACAGCCAGTTATATGCTAAGCTCTCAAAATGCGAGTTTTGGTTTAATTCAGTTGCTTTCTTAGGTCACGTTGTATCAGCAGAGGGTATTCAGGTGGATCCTAAGAAGATTGAGGCAGTTCAAGACTAGCCTAGACCCACATCCGCTATAGAGTTCCATAGTTTCTTGGGTTTGGCGGGCTATTACCGTCGATTTGTAGAGGGGTTTTCATCCATAACAGCTATGTTGACCAGATTGACCCAGAAGGGTGCCCCGTTCAAGGGGCCAGATGAGTGTAAAGCGAGCTTTCAGAAGCTCAAGACTACTTTGACTACGGCACCGGTATTGGTGTTACCCACTGGTTCGGGATCTTATATAGTATATTGTGGCGCATCTCGTATTGGTCTAGGTGCGATATTGATGCAGGGTGGCAAGGTTATTGCATATGCTTCACGGCAGCTGAAGGTTCACGAGAAGAATTACCCTGTTTATGATCTAAAGCTGGCAGCCATTGTTCACGCGATGAAGATTTGGAGTTACTATATTTACGGCATGCCATGTGAGGTATTCACTGATCATTGGAGCTTGCAGTATTTGTTCAAGCAGAAGGAACTCAATTTGAGGCAGAGGAGGTGACTGGAGCTATTGAAAGACTATGATATCACCATATTGTATCATTGCGGAAAGGCGAACGTGGTGGCCGACGCTTTGAGTAGGAAGTCAGTCAGTATGGGTAGCCTTGCATATATTCCAGTTGGGGAGAGACCCCTTGCACTTGTTAATATAGATTTATGATATTCCGCACTTGTTATATTTTGTCGTAGTTAATTAATGTTAATTACTGAATGGAAATAAGAAATTGGTAAATGATTCTCTAATGTTGGTTTGCCTAGCAAGTGAAATATTAGGCGCCATCACGATCCCGTCGGTGGGAAATATCGGGTCGTGACACTTAAGTTGGCTTTAAATGGCCAAGTTTGACTTCGGTCAACATTTTGAGAAAACGACCCCGGAATCGGGATTTGACGATTCCAATAGGTTCGTATGATGATTTTGGACTTGGGCGTATGTCCGAATCGGGTTTATGATAACCCGGCAGCGTTTTGACGCTTAATAGTAAAAATCAACTATTTGAAGGTTTAAAATTTTTTAAATTTGGTTTGGAGTATGTTTTTGAGTAATTGAAGTTCGTTTAGCATTCCGAGTTTGGGAATAGTTCCTTATAGTTATTTAAGACTTACACGCAAAATTTTGTGTCATTCCGAGTAGTTTAAGTATATTTCGGCGCATTGGAAGTAAATTGAAGAACTTGAAATTCTTAAGTTTGAATCAATTTGGTTTAGGGTATGATTCTTAGATTTGATATTGTTTTATGCGTTCCGAGAGTTCGAGCAAGTCCATTTTATGAATTCAAACCTGTTGGTATGTTCGGGCGGGGCCTCGAGGGTCCCAAGTGTTAACCGGACGAGGCTCAGACCAATTTTGGGAAATTGAGCAAGGACTGAAGCTCCCAGCTACTGTCATAATTGCACCTGCGCTTGGACAGCCGCAGGTGCCAGCCACCAATTGCAGGGCGAACGAGAGGAGCCTGCCCAGCCATCGCTGATGCGAAGCATTTGGTGCACCAGCGAAAGCACAGGTGCGAAGGCCCTGTGCGCAGAAGCGGAGGAATGCGCAAGTGCGAAGGAATGGGTGCACTTGCGCTTGCGCAGAAGCGAGCAGCTCGTCCGCAGGTGCGAAGCCTGGCCAAGAGGTAAAGCTCATACCTGCGAGGCAGTGGCCAAGAGGAAAAGCCGCAGGGGTGAATACCGTCCGCAGGTGCGAAAAATCTGTCTGGGCAGAACCTTAAAATGGACGAAGCTCAGTCTATTTCTGTTCATTTGTTTCCATGTTTGGGCGATTTCAAAGCTCTTTGTGAGGAGTTTTAAACTAACAACTTGAAGGTAAGTTAATTCTACACACCTTGAGTTAAATACATATATTATGGGTAGATAATAACTAGTAAATTTTAAGAATTAAAGGTTTAGATGAAAAACCTAGATTTTTATAAAAATGAGATTTTAACCACGAAAATGGTTATGGAATTGGATAGAAATTATATATTTGAGTTCTTGAGATTATGAGTGATGTTTTCATCCGAAAATTTCTGGAATCTGGGCACATGGGCCTTGGGTGAATTTTAGGAATCTTACCATTTTGGATAGGATAATTTATTTAATAGATGAACTTCAAGTTATTGAGCATATATTAATTATTTTGTATAATATTTGGATATTTTCGGATTTGTCGGCTCCGAATCGATAATTTTACGCGACGCGGTAATCAGAAAGTGGACTTTGAGACAAGGTAAGTCTCTTGTCTAATCTTGTGAGGGGAAAATTATCCTAGAGGGATTAAATTAAATAAATATTGCTAATTGCAGGGGCTACGTATGTACGAGGTAACGAGAGTCCGTGCGTAGCTACTATTAATGCTAAAGTCCGGGTCGTTTAGGCCTCAAAGCATAAATTACTTGCGTAAATTATATTCTTTATTAATTAAATTATTTGATGTATATATTGTGAATTGTCATGCAAGGTAGTAAAAGATGAAATTCTCATATGCTTAATTTTTGTTTAGATTAATTAATTGTCAAAATAAATTGTTATCCTCTCGAATATATTTTACAATAAATACTCTTATTCCGGAGGTACATAGAAAATGTCCTCCTTTCTTGTGGATCGGGCCAAATACCTCGGCAGGATAGATGCATCTATGGATCGTGTCGCACGTCTCTCGGCAGTGTACACGACACTCCGGATCAGGCCGTACGTCCTCGGCAGAAACCGTGTTTAATAATAATAATAAATACACGATACTTTGATAGTTTATTGCAGCTTGTGAACCTAATTGTTAAATTAAAAATTACTAGACTTGAAGGAATTTAATTAATACATTGAGAATTGTTGCATTTGGAAGAATTGGATTATTTCTGCTGATTTAGAAAAAATATTGTTAATTCTGTGAGTCATGCTGAATTTAATAAATTCTATTTCATCTTATTTATTATTTTTTACCGTTAGTAAGTGTCAAAGTCGACTATCTCGTCTCTACCACTTTAAGATTAGGCTTTATACTTACTGGGTATACGTTGTTTACGTACTCATACTACACTAGCTGCACTTTTTATGCAGGATCTGAGATAGGTACTTGTGGAGGACCTATCATCGCACATCCTCAATATCCGTAGGCATAGTTGTGAGTTGCCTTTCTGAGTCGTTCTGCAGCTACCAGTGACTCTCCCTGTATTTGTTTTTCATTCTGTCTATTTTCATTCAGACAGTATTATGGGAGTTTTGTATAATCTACTAGATGCTCATACACTTATGATACCAGGTCTTGGCACACACACATTTGTAGAATTTGATGATTTATTATTTTCTTGGATTTAAATCTAATCGATATATGTTTAATTTATTAGTTGGCTTGCCTAGCAGTAGTGTTGGGTGCCATCGCGATCTTTAGGTGAAATTGGGTCTTGACATAAAACGTGAAGTTTAGCTCCACATAGACATGGTAGAAAAACAAAAAATCGTCAAGAAAAAGTAAAAATTATTAAGTTTGATGGAAGAAAGATGGAATCTGATGAATTCCGGCCACCACGGCGGCTCTGTGATCTCCCTAAGTCTAATATTTGTCTTCTCTCCCCTAAATATGGTGTTTAATGACTATTTATATGTGTAGGGAAAAAGTCCTAGATGAAATAACCAAGTCCAAAATCAAAAAGGTGATAAAATGGGCTTGAAAATTTCGAAACACCCTCGCTACAGGCCTCGCGGTGCGAGGCAAAACGCCCAGTGAACCTCGTTGTAAGCCTCGTGGCGCAACCTCTACTGTGGGACATCATCTCGCGTTAACCCTGGCAGCACGAGCTCTAACGCGAGCGAACTCCCTCATGTCGCCAGACTCTTTGCTGCTTTGCTTTCATTTCTGATTTCATTTGAAGCTCATTGCTTTTGAGTGCTGCCAGATATTCTCCCAACCTTCAATCTTTAATTCCTGTGTCTACAATTGCATGCAATCATTTAAATACATATAATATACTTCCAAAATATTTGGTTTGCTCACAATTTCATCTCCAATGTGCCTACACATAAAATAAACTCAATTAAGTACAAATATAATATAGTTTAGCATTAAAGCACCAAAATATAAGGTAAGCAATGCACTATAAATATGAAATTATAGCCAAACATCAAGGTTGTAACCCACCTGCTTAGCCTCAAACTGACATCTCTTATACCCTGTCACATCACAACTACTACGCAATCACTTAATCTTCCTGAGTCTGAACTGACAACAAGACACAGAAATTCTACTTCAGTCCACTATTAAACAACATGTATGATCCCTCAATACACCCACAACTCAAACCCGGCCTCAAGTCCTCCAGACTGGCACATCATCAGCATAGTGAAATCACATCACGCACCTCATCCATGGAATCACAAGTTGTTGATGCACAGCTGATAGCGAGCGCTCATATGTGCATACGAATGCGTGGAAGGAATTCAAAGAGTTACGCTTCAAGCTGAATCAATACCGCACGATAAGGAAAGAAATATGGGAAGTTTATCCTAAATGCCCTGTAGCCTTTCGAAGATAGGTATGGACGTCATCATACCGAACCGCAAGATACTACTAGACACTTGTTCGTGACTTGTAGAACCTATGAACCTAGAGCTTTGATACCAATCTATCACGACCCAAAATCCAACTAGTCGTGATGGTACCTAACCCAACCCGCTAGGTAAGCCAACTAACAACTATCCAATTCTAATGAAATCAACAAAACAATTAAAAAGAGAAGTTAATTGAATGTTATACATTCCCCAAGCACTGGTAGTACAAATCATGAGCTGCTAAGAATAGAATTTACAAAGTCGGTATGAAATAAATACATCATCTGTTCGAAAAGTTCATAAACAGAGTCTTAATGAATCTAAGTCTACCACGAACAAGTGGCAGTTGCAACCGGAACACAGGTATGTCTTCAAATCCAGCTCTCGTTGAACACAACAACATCAGCAGTCAATATTTGCACGCAAGTTGCAAAAGTACAGTATGAGTACAGTCGGAAGTGTAGTATGAGTACAACCGATCCCATGTACTCAATAAGTAATAAACCTAACCTTAGGTTGAAAGTAGTGACGAGCTGGAATAAAGTTCGGGTCTAACACCAATAGACAACAACAATTCATAACAACGTAAAGCAAATAAATAAAGAAGTAGCTCAGAGATAAAATGCTTAGCTTTTTCATAGTTTTTTGAAAATAGTTCCACTTTTCCAGTATACCAATGAAAACACAACTCCTTTACCGAAATCGTCGAAAGTACAAGTATGTTTGAAAACTGTGAGTTTTTGCCAAAAATCCTTTCAACAGTAAATATGAAGTTTCATTTTCTCTCCAGATAGCAAGTGTAAAATTCCTCCCGATGCCCATATGTCAATATATGTGAGAAGTTGTGAATGACGTGATAACATACAACATGAGGAAAACGCATCTCTATGCATATATGTCATGTGCATGTCAAATGCGAGGCGACTCGGTGATAAAACCATATGCATACTCTCAGAGTATTAGTTCACTCAGTCCTCCCAATCATTCAGTCTTCACATCCACTCAGTCCTCATAGCCACTCAGTCCTTCCAATCACTCGGTACTCGCACTCGGTTGGTACCTACACTCACTGGGGGTGTGTACAGACTCTGGATGGGCTCCTTCAGCCCAAGCGCTATAACAAGCCAATATTGGTATAAATCAGTAAAGCATGGTGCGACGTGTAGCCCGATCCCGTATATATATATATATATATATCCTCACCATCAGGCCCTCAGCCTCACTCATTCATCAGTCTCTCCAGTCTCTCGGGCTCTCAAAGTCATAAAATATCAGCCCAAAAATAATGAAGTGATGTATCAATAAATAGTAACAGAGACTGAGATATGATAGGTATTTGAATGCGTAGATAGTTCAACAACAGAAATGTAATGACCTAACCGGTCATTTTGACTTTTAGAACCCTGTTCCCCAAAATAAAACTTCCTTTATGTGCTTTTATTAATTTATGACTTGCGGGGATGGTTGGTTTGGGATTTGAAAGTGTTCGGGTTGAAATCGGAACACTTGGTTCCTTAAGTTGGCCTTAAAATGCTAAGTTTGACTTCGATCAAAAATTTTAGAAAATGACCCCGGAATAGAATTTTGATGATTCCAACAGCTATGTATGGTTATTTTAGACTGTGGAGCGTGTTCGAAATTTTATTTGGAAATCCGTAGTTAAATTAGGCATGAAATGGCTAAAATAGGAATTTAAGTTTAGAAGTTTGACCGGTGAGTTGACCTTTTGATATCGGGGTTGGAATCCAGTTCTGAAAATTTTCATAGTTCCGTTATGTCGTTTATGACTTGTGTGCAAAATATGAGGTCAACCGGACTTGATTTGATAGGTTTCGACATCGAATGTAGAAGTTGGAAAATTTAAGTTTCATTAAGCTTGAATTGGAGCATGATTCGTGGTTTTAGAGTAGTTTTATGTTATTTGAGGTTTCAAATAAATTCGTATGATATTTTAGGACTTGTTGGTATATTTGGTTGAGGTCCCGAGGGCCTCGGGTGAGTTTTGGATGGTTAACGGATCAAAAGTTGGACTTAAAACAGCTGCTGCAATATTTCTTTTCTACTGAAAATACGGGGCTGAAATCGAAGCCATGGTCGAGCCCACGATTGAGGGCCAGGATCGAGGGTCAGGATCAAGGGTCAGGAGCAAGGGCCAGGATCAAGGGCCACGATCGAAGTAGGACCGAGTCCCAAGATTGAGACCCAAGATCGAGGCCTAGGATCGAGACCCAAGATCGAGGCCATGATCGAGGGTCATGATCGAAGGCAAGGCTCGAGGGTCATGATCGAACGCCCGTGCTTGAGGGCCATGATCGAAGGAAAAGATCGAGGGCCATGATCGAAGGAAAGCTCAAGAGTCATGATCGAAGACCCAAGCTCTAGGGCCATGATCGAAGCCACGATCGAGGCCCAAGATAGAGGCCATGATCGAGGCAGGACCGAGGGCTGCCTTGGCAGAAATATAAAGGAGTGGACTTCGTCCCATTCGCCATTTTTGACAAATTGGAGCTTGAGGAGAGGCGATTTTTGATAGATTTTCAAGGAAAGGCATTGGGGTAAATGATTCTAACTCGGATTCGGTCAATATGCACGAATATATCATTGTTTTTACCATTTAATTAGTGTTTTGAGATTGAAATTTGGAAAATTTTAGAAATCTCATAGAATCGAATTTTTGAGATTTTGGTGTTGATTCGGAGTCGGATTTGAGTGAAACTGGTATGGTTGGACTCGTAATTGAATGGCTTGTCAGATTTTATGAGTTTCACAGGATCCCAAGACGTGGGCCCCGCGGGCAATAATTGAGCTAATTTCGGATTTTAATTTTAAAATGTAGTATTTTCTTATGAAATTAATTCCTATAATTTTTGGTGACTGTATCAAATTATTTTGGTTAGATTCGATCCAATTGAAGTTGGATAATCGAGGAAAAGCCCTACAAGTGGATTAAATTGGAGCAAGACGAGGTAAGTCTCTTGTCTAATCTTGTAAAGAGGAAATTTACCCCATAGGTGATTAAATTAATAATTGTTGCAAATTGTAGAGGCTACATACGCACGAAGTGACGAGAGTCCATACGTAGCTACCATTTATGCTAAAGTTCGGGTAGTTTAGGACTCAAATCATGAATTACATATGTAAATCGTATTCCTTATTTAATTAAATTATTAGAATATATTGTGAATTTTTAGGGAAAGATATTAAAAGATGAAAATCTCATATACTTAATTTTCTATTTAAATTAATTAATTGTAAGAAGAAATTGTTCATCCTCTCGAATTAATCTTATAAAAAATATATTCTCATTCCGGAGGTACATAAGAAAATATCCTCCTTTCTTGTGGAGCGGAACGAACGCCTCGGCAGTATAGATGCATCTATAGATCACACCGCATGTCCCTCGGCAGTATATACGACACTCTAGATCGGTCTGTACGACCTCGGAAGAAATCGTGCCTAATAAAAATAATAATTATACGATACCTTGATATTTTAATTGCAGCTTGTGAATTTAATTAATAGATTGGAAATTATTTTATTTGAAGGAATTAAATTGTTTCTGTTGGTTAAATAAAATTGTTGTTAACTCTATAAATTATGTTGATTTAAATATTTCAATTTTTATTTTATTTATTATTATTGACCCTTAGTGAGTGTTAAAGTCGACCTCTCGTCTCTACCTCTTCCAGATTAGTTTTGATACTTACTGGGTACACGTTGTTTACGTACTCATGCTACACTTGCTGCACTTTTTGTGCAGGATCTGAGACAGGCACTAGTGAAGGACCTATCATCGCACACCCACGTTATCCTGAGGCTTAGTGGTGAGCAGCCTTTCTGAGCCATTCTGCAGCTACCGGTGCGTATTCTTATAATTGCATTCTGTCTATTTTATTTCAGACAGTATTTGAAGTTTTGTATAACCTACTAGATGCTCATACACTTGTAACACCAGGTCTTGGCACACACACTAGTAGAATTTGGATTTGTTTTATTTTCTTGGATTTAAATTAATCGGTATCTTTTCTATTTTCATTAAATATTTCTAGGAAAAAGAATACAATTACTTAGACAATTATTAAAGAATGATTGATATATGTTTAATTTACTAGTTGGCTTGCCTAGTTGTAGTGTTGGGTGTCATCACGACCTATATGTTAAATTGGGTCGTGACAACATGGTATCAACGCACTAGGTTCACGTAGGTATCACAAGTTATGAGCAGGCCTAATAGAGTCTTGCAGATCGGTACGGAAATGTATGTATTTATTTTCGAGAGGGTATAGGGTGTTAGGAAACTACCTTTCTTCATCTACCATCATGCAATTGATGTAGTACTAAATATCTTTCTCTTACACTCTCACAAACGGTGAGAACGCGCTCTAATGAGACTCTAGACCAAGGAAGAGCTACTCCCCCAGTTGCTAGAGGCCGAGGAAAAGGACGAGGGAGGGCTCCAGTCCATGGTAGATGACGAGGACGTCCCAAGACTATTCCAGTTATACCGCCAGTGGGTCCAGCAGAGAATCCCATTATTTTGGAACATGGTGAGGTGCCTGTGGTAGACCCAACTTCGGTGGATTTTACATCTGCGCTGGGATTGGAAAGCACTATTTATCATTCCTCGACTTACGTTCATAGTCCGTAAAATTTTCCAGAAATTTGTTATGTGAAAAATGGATTAAAATGTGAATTAGAGCTTTAAAACTCAACTGAGTTGAGTTTGGTCAACATTTTGAGCAAACAGACTCGGATCAGTATTTTGATAGTTTCAGTAGGTCCGTATCGTGATTTATGACTTGGGCGTATGCCCAAAATCTAATTCCGAAGTCCCTAAATTTTGATAAAAAATTAAAAGTTTTAAAAGCTTAAGTTCAAATAGTGACCGGATGTCGAATTATGTACAAACGACCCCGGAATATAATTTTGATGATTCCAACAGCTCTGCATGGTGATTTTGGACTTAGGAGCGTGAACGAAATTTTATTTGGAAGTCCGTAGTGAAATTGGGATTGAAATGGCAAAAATAGCAATTTAAGTTTGGAAGTTTGACCGGGGAGTTGACTTTTTGATATCAAGGTCGGAATCCAGTTCCAAAATTTTTCATAGCTCCATTATGTCATTTATGATTTGTGTGCAAAATTTGAGATTAATCGGACTTGATTTGATAGGTTTCGACATCGAATGTAGAAGTTGGAAATTCTTATGTTTCATTAAGCTTGAATTGGGGTGTGATTTGTGATTTAAGGGTTCAAATAAGTTCGTATGATGTTTTAGGACTCGTTGGTGTATTTGGTTGAGGTCCCGAGGGCCTCGGGTGAGTTTCGGATGGTTAACGGATCAAGAATTGAAGCTGGGAGATTGCAAAAGTTGTGTTTGCAGGGTTGTTTTTTGGCTGATTTGGTTTTTCCTTTATTTGTCAAAATCGAGGTCCAAGACCGAGGTCCAGGACCGAGGGCCATGATCGAGCCCCATAATCAAAGGCCATGATCGAAGCAATGATCGAGGGCCAGGACCGAGGTCCAGGATCAAAGGCAACCTGGACAGATCTGTAAGTTATAAAATAGGTGACTTCGTCCCATTTGCCATTTTTAACGAATTGGAGCTTGAGGAGAGGCGATTTTGATATATTTCAAAGGAAAAATATTTGGGTAAGTGATTCTAACTCTGATTTGATAAATATACACGAATATATCATTATTTTCACCATTTAATTAGTGCTTTGAGATTGAAATTTTTAGAAACTTTAAGAAATCTCAAAGAAACGAATTTTTTAGATTTCGGTGTCGATTCAGAGTCAGAATTGAGTGAAACTGGTATGGTTGGACTCGTAATTGAATGGGTTGTCGGATTTTGTAAGTTTTACCGGATTTTGAGACATGGGCCCCACTGGCAATATTTGAGCTAATTTCGATTTTTTGTTTAAAAATATAGTATTTTTTTTTGAAATTGATTCCTATAAATGTTGGTGACTGTATCGAATTATTTTGGTTAGATTCGAGCCAATCAAAGTTGGATAATCGAGAAAAAAAACTACTAGTGGATTAAATTGGAGCAAGACGAGGTAAGTCTCTTGTCTAATCTTGTGAGGGGGAAATTTAGCCCTTAGGTGATTAAATGAATAATTGTTGCAAATTATGGGGTCTACGTACGCACGACGTGACGAGAGTCCGTACGTAGCTACTATTTATACTAAAGGTCAGGTAGTTTAGGACATAAATCATGAATTACGTGTGCAAATTGTATTCCTTATTTAATTAAATTATTAGAATATATTGTGAATATTTAGGGAAAGATATTAAAAGATGAAAATCTCATATACTTAATTTTCTATTTAAATTAATTAATTATTAAAAGAAATTATTCATCCTCTCGAATTAATCTTATAATAAATGTATTCTCATTCCGGAGGTACATAAGAAAATGTCCACCTTTCTTGTCGAGCGGGACGAACGCCTCGGCAGTATAGATGCATCTATGGATCATGCCGCACGTCACTCGGCAGTGTACACGACACTCTGGATCGGTTCATATGACCTCGGCAGAAATCGTGCCTAATAAAAATAATAATTACATGATACCTAGATATTTTAATTGCAGGTTGTGAATTTAAATAATAGATTGGAAATTGTTGTATTTGAAGGAATTAAATTATTTCTGTTGGTTAAACAAAATTGTTGTTAACTCTATGAATCATGTTGATTTAAATATTTCAATTTTTATTTTATTTATTATTATTGACCCTTAGTGAGTGTCAAAGTCGACCTCTCGTCTCTACCACTTCAAGATTAGGTTTGATACTTACTGGGTACATGTTGTTTACGTACTCATGCTACACATACTACACTTTTTGTGCAGGATCTGAGACATGCACTAGTGGAAGACCCATCATCGCACACCCACGTTATCCAAAGGCTTAGAGGTGAGCTGCCTTTCTGAGCGATTCTGCAGCTACCAGTGCCTCTTCTTGTATTTGCATTCTGTCTATTTTATTTCAGACAGTATTTGGAGTTTTGTATAAACTACTAGATGCTCATACACTTGTGACACCAGGTCTTGGCACACACACTGGTAGAATTTGGATTTGTATTATTTTCATGGATTTAAATTAATCAGTATGTTTTCTATTTTCATTAAATATTGCTAGGAAAAAGAATACATTTACTTGGAAATTTATTAAGGAATGACTGATATATGTTTAATTTACTAGTTGGCTTGCCTAGCTGTATTGTTGGGCGCCATCACGACTTATAGGTTAAATTGGGTCATGACAACATGGTATCAAAGCACTAGGTTCACGTAGGTATCACAAGTTATGAACATGCATAATAGAGTCTTGTAGATCGGTACGGAGACGTATGTACTTATCTTTGAGAGGCTATAGGGTGTTAGGAAACTACCTTTCTTCATCTTCCGTCGTGCAATTGATGTAGTACTAAATATCTTTCTCTTACTCTCTCACAGACGGTGAGAACACGCTCTAATGAGGCTCCAGACCAGGGAAGAGCTACTCCCCCAGTTTCTAGAGGCCGAGGTGGTAGAGGACGAGGACGTCCCAGGATTGTTCCAGTTATGCCGCCAGTGGGTCCAGCAGAGAATCCCATTATTGAGGAACAGGGCGAGGTACCTGTGGCAGAGCCAGCTCCGGTGGATTTCACATCAGCGCCGGGATTCCAGGATGTTGTGGGTCGTATGTTGCGGTTCATGGACAATATGTGTGACGACCCGAAATGTCATCTTTAAATTTTATAATTAATTCTGTGTTCTAAGACCTCAAAAATCACTATTTATTATTCCTCGACTTGTGTGTGTAGTCCATAAAATTTTTCGAAAAGTTGTTATATGAAAAATAGATTAAAATGTGAATTAGAGCTTTAAAACTCAACTGTGTTGAGTTTGGTCAACATTTTGAGCAAACGGACTCGGATCAGTGTTTTGACAATTTCGGTAGGTCCGTATCGTGATTTGGGACTTGGGCGTATACCCGGAATCAAATTTCAAAGTACCTAGCCCGAGATATGGAATTTTGATGAAATATTAAAAGTTTTAAAAGCTTAAGTTCAAACAGTGACTGGATGTCGAATTATGTGCAAATGACCTCAGAATAGAATTTTGATGATTCCAACAGCTCCGTATGGTGATTTTGGACTTAGGAGCGTGATCGGAATTTTATTTGGAAGTCCGTAGTGAAATTAGGATTGAAATGGCTAAAATAGGAATTTAAGTTTGGAACTTTGACCGGGGAGTTGACTTTTTGATATCAAGGTCGGAATCCAGTTCCAACATTTTTCATAGCTCCATTATATCATTTATGACTTGTATGCAAAATTTGAGATTAATCGGACTTGATTTGATAGGTTTCGACATCGAATGTACAAGTTGGAAATTCTTAAGTTTGAATTGGGGTGTGATTTGTGATTTTAGCGTTGTTTGATTTGATTTGAGGTTTCAAATAAGTTTGTATGATATTTTAGGATTTGTTGATATATTTGGTAGAGGTCCCGAGGGCCTCAAATGAGTTTCGAATGGTTAACGGATCAAGAATTGAAGGTGGGTGACTACTCAAGTTGAGTTTGCTGGTTTTCTTTTGGCTGATCTGGTTTTTCCTATATCTGTCAAACTCGAGGTCCAAGACCGAGGGCCATGATCGAGCCCCATGATCGAAGCCATGATCGAAGGCCAAGATTGAGGGCCATGATCGAGGGCCATGATCGGGGGCCATGATCGAGGGCCAGGACTGAGGTCCATGATCGAAGTCCATGATCGAGGTCCAGGATCAAAGGCAGCCTCGACAGATCTGTAAGTTATAAAACAGGGGACTTCGTCCCATTTGCCATTTTTGATGAATTGGAGCTTGAGGAGAGGCGATTTTCATATATTTTCAAGGAAAAATATTGGAGTAAGTGATTCTAACTTGGATTTGGTCAATATACACGAATATATCACGTTTTCACCATTTAATTATTGCTTAGAGATTGAAATTCTGCGAAACTTTTAGAAATCTCATAGAAATGAATTTTTGAGATTTCGGTATCGATTCGGAGTCGGATTTGAGTAAAACTAATATGGTTGGACTCGTAATTGAATGGGTTATTGGATTTTGTTAGTTTCGCCGGATTCCTAGACGTGGATCCCACAAGCGATTTTTGAGCTAATTTTGGATTTTATTGAAAAATGTAGTATTTTCTTATGAAATTGATTACTATAATTTTTGTTGACTGTATCGAATTAATTATGTCTAGATTCGAGTCGATCAGAGTCGGATAATCGAGGAAAAAACATACTACTTTGTTAAATTGGAGCAAGTAGAGGTAAGTGACTTGTCTAAACTTGTATGGGGAAAATCTCCCCTAGGATTGGTACTTATGTGATAATTTTAATGTGTTGAAAGTCGTGTACACGAGGTGACTAGTGTGTACACGGGCTAAATGTGAAAGATTATGTTTTTAAATTGTGTAGATCACTATTGCGCATTAATTAACTTATTTTATTTTGTTATGTTCTTCATCATTGATCTAATGTTTATATTTTTAAATTTGCTTGACCTTTTCCTGGTAATTGTTTTATCTGTTTAGTTGAAACTTGGTTTCTTTTATTCTGTGTATTATTTGAAGGTTGATTTTCCTTAAATTAAATATTATTAATATGAACTATTTGACATTTTAAAATTTTGTATTGAAGCAAAGTATTAAAGATTTTGAAATAATTATTTTGTTGAGTTATTTATTTCTGAATATTTTGTGAGATTTTTGTACTCATTGTGATGGAGTCATGAGCTCTTTATTGTGGAAAAATGTTATTGTTGATATATTTTGGCATGAGCCGTGAGCTCTTTATTATGGAAAAATATTGTTATTGATTTATTTTGGCAAATTGAAATAATTGGGCACTAGAGGTGCAAATTGTGATATTGATACGCATGCGGTAATATAAGATTTGGGTGTTGAAACGCATGCGGTGAGATAAGGGTGGCTTGATACACGTCGCTAGTAGGGGAAACTACTAGAAGTCATGTGGTGTGATAAGGATGGCTAAAACGCGGGATGTTATTTCGGAAATTTTTTTTCTTTATAATAAATTGTGAAGGTTCCCGCGGTGAGATAAAGAAATGAGATAATGTGAATTTATTTATGATTTGGGACTACGAGGCGGTACCTCGGGAGTGCCTTTGTTGATGTTGATTTATGGTCGTAGTTGCCTTTGATTTTTGTTGTGATTTTTCTTAAAGTTGAAAAAAAATTCGGTGTTGTTTCACGAGGTATTATTTGCCATTATTTGTGTAATCAAAATGGTGACCTACTACTTGATCTATTTCCCTTGTCACTTTATTTTATTATATTGTGAAACATTTTACCATGCCAATTATTATTTTCCAGTAGGGCCTGACCTGACCTCGTCACCACTCTACCGAGGTTAGGCTTGACACTTACTGGGTACCGTTGTGGTGTATGCATACTATGCTTCTGCACATCTTTTTGTGCAGATCGAGGTACTCCTTACCAGCCTCAATATCAGTGAGGTACCTGTGCACGGAGACTTCGAGGTATATCTGCTAGCATCCGCAGACTCTTGAGTCCCCTTCTATCATTATTATGCTGCTTCCTTATTTTTCGTTAGACCTTGATATATAGAGACATTGAGGATAAAAATTTTAGAAACTTGTGATTATTTCTACCAGGTTTTGGGAGTTGTAATTATGTAAAGTTTCAGATTTATTTATTTCAGATTGCTATTTTATTCTGCATTTATAGGCTTACCTAGTCTTAGAGACTATGTGCCATCACGACATCATACAGAGGGAATTTGGGGTCGTGAAAAGTTGGTATCAGATCTCTACTTTCATAGGTGTTATGAGTCACAAGCAGGTTTAGTAGAGTCTTGCAGATCGGCACGGAGACGTCTATACTTATCTTCGGGAGGCTATGGAACTGTTAGGAAAATATTCGGGTTCTTTGATTCCTTATCGTGCGCATTTATTGAATTCAAAGTTCTAAATCACTGTCTTTCTATTCTCTCACAGATGGTGAGGACACACACAATTGAATTCAATGATCAGGCACCCGCGCCCCCTGTTGGAGCCGCAAGAGGTCGGGGTCAGGGTCGGGACAAAGGTCGAGGATGACCACGTGATGCAGCCTGAGCACCTGCACGAGCTGCTGCACCATAGCCACTAGTAGCTCCAGTAGACGAGTAGGCACTTGAGACGCCTGTTACTACAACTGCTCTTCAGGAGACTCTTGCCCAGTTTTTTAGCATGTTTGGCACTCTAGCTCAGGCAGGGTTAATTCTACTTCCTCCTGCCACATATCAGGCCGGGGGAGGAGCACAGACTCCCGCCGCCCATACTCTAGAGCCACGGGCCCAAGTTGATCATGCCTAGAGGTTATACCAGTGCATCCAATTGTCCCAATTCGGCCTGAGACTAGGACAACAGTTTCAGAGGGGGAGCATCTTACGCTCGAAAGGTACAAGAAATACCACCATCACACTTTCAGCAGTTTAGCTTCAGAGAGTGCTCAGGCTTTTCTGGAGGAATGTCACTGTATCCTTCGTACTATAGGTATTGTGGATTCCAATGGGGTTTCTTTCATGGAATTCAAGTTCATAGGAGTAGCTTACCAGTGGTGGCGGGCATATGAGTTGGATAGTCCCGCTGAGGTATCTTCACTCACTTGAACTCAATTTTCAGATATGTTCTTAAGGGAGTATGTTCCTCAGAGTCTTAGAGATGCAT
Source organism: Nicotiana tomentosiformis (assembly GCF_000390325.3). Lineage (NCBI taxonomy): Eukaryota > Viridiplantae > Streptophyta > Magnoliopsida > Solanales > Solanaceae > Nicotiana > Nicotiana tomentosiformis. Next base: position 100,367,889 of record NC_090814.1, on the reverse strand, counting down.
GGTGCGCAGAGTTTGAGCAGTTGCACCAGGGTTCTATGACTGTGTCAGAGTATGCAGCCCGATTCAGTGATTTGGCTAGGCATGCACCAGCCTTAGTTGCTACTGTTCGATAGCGAGTTCGTAGTTATATTGAGGGTCTCCACCCTAGTATCAGATTCAGTATGGCCCGAGAGCTATAGATGGACATCACATACCATCAGGTGGTGTGAATTGCTAGGAGATTGGAAGGTATGTGAATCCGGGATAGGGAAGAGAGGGAAGCTAAGAGACCCCGATATTCTGGGAGATATAATAATTCTCGTGCCCCAGTTACAGCCCGTCATGGTATAGGTTATGTGAGGCGTCCTATTTATTCAGCACTTCCATCTTCCAGTGGTATTCCAGCTACTCCCAGACCTCAGGTTCCATATTATGCACCGCCAATATCTTTTGTACCTCCTGTACGGGGTGCTTTCAGCGGGCAGCCTAGTCGATTAGGCCCGAGCCAGTCCCAGCAGCCACGTCCTTTGAGGGCTTGTTTTGTGTGTGGTGACACTTGTCATATTATGAGGGATTGTCCCAGATTTAGGAGGGGTGCACCTCAACAGATTTCTCGGGCCCCACCTATTCCACAGGGCCCTCAGGCTTCTCATGCCATGATTACTGCACCAGTTGCCACTCCACCCGCACAGCCAGCTAGAGATGGATGTCGGACACGTAGAGGTCGCCCTAGAGGGGGAGGCCATGCCAGATATTATGCCCTTCCTGCTAGGATAGAGGCCATTGCATCCGATTCTGTTATCATATGTATTATTCCGGTCTATTATAGAGATGCATCAGCCTTATTTGATACAGGATCCACTTATTATAACGTGTCATCTTATTTTGCCCCGTATCTCGGCATATCCCGTGATTCCTTGAGTTCTTGTGTTTATGAATCCATACATGTGGGTGAATCTATTATTGTGGACCACGTGTATCGACTGTGTTTAATTATTATTAGTGGTTTTGAGACTAGAGCAGATTTATTATTGCTCAGTATGGTGGATTTCGATATTATTTTGGGCATGGACTGGTTGTCACCCTATCATGCTATTCTTGATTGTTACGCCAAGTCGGTGATGTTGGCTATGCCAGGTCTACTATGGCTAGAGTGGAGAGGTACCTCAGATCATGTTCCTAACAGGGTTGTTTCATTTCTTAAAGCTCAATGAATGGTTGAGAAGGTGTGTGATGCGTATCTGGCCTATGTGAGAGATGTTAGTATTGATACTCCTACCATGGAGTCAGTTCCTGTAGTAAGGGAGTTTCCTGATGTATTTCCAGCAGATCTTCAAGGTATGCCACCCGACTGGGATATTGACTTTGGCATTGATTTATTATCGGGCACTCAGCCCATTTCTATTCCACCATATCGTATGGACCCAACAAAGTTGAAAGAATTAAAAGAATAGTTACAGGAGTTGCTTGCTAATTGTTTCATTCGGCCCAGTGAATCACCTTGGGGTGCTCCTGTATTGATTACTGCCAGCTGAACAAGGTTACAGTGAAGAACAAGTATCCATTACCACGTATTGATGACCTATTTGATCAGCTTCAGGGTGCCAGAGTGTTCTCTAAGATCGACTTACGTTCAGGCTATCATCAGTTGAAGATTCGGGAGCCAGATATACCAAAGACTGCCTTTAGGACTCGGTATGGTCATTATGATTTTTTTGTAATGTCATTTAGGATGACAAATGCCCCAGCAGCATTTATGCATTTGATTAATAGTGTATTTCAACCTTATCTTGACTCTTTCGTCATTGTATTTATTGACTACATTCTAGTGTATTCCGGAGTCAGGAGGATCATGAGCAACACTTGAGGACTGTGCTTCAGATTTTGAGAGAAAGGAAGTTATATGCAAAATTTTCAAAGTGTTAATTCTGGATTAATTCAATGGGACTTTTGGGTCATTTATTTTCGTGCAAGGGAATCATGGTAGATCCGAAGAAGATTGAAGTAGTGCAGAGTTGGTCCAGACCATCCTCAATTACGGAAATCTAGAGTTTCCTTGGTTTGGCAGGGTATTATCGCCGGTTTGTAAAAGGGTTTCTCTTCTATTACTACATCTATGACCAAATTGACCTAGAAGGGTGCTCTGTTCAGGTGGACCGGGGAATGTAAGGAGAGCTTCCAAAAGCTCAAGACAGCTTTGACTACAGCCCCCGTATTGGTATTACCTACAGGTTCAGGGTCTTATAATGTGTATTGTGACGCGTCACATATTGGTCTCAGTTTAATGTTAATGCAAGATGGTAGGGTGATTGCCTACACGTCCATACAGTTAAAGGTGCATGAGAAGAATTATCATGTACATGACCTTGAGTTAGCAGCTATTGTTCATGCGTTGAAGATTTATCGGCATTATTTGTACGGTGTTCATTGCGAGGTCTACACCAATCACCGGAGTCTACAGCATCTGTTTAAATAGAAAGAACTTAATTTGCGGCAGCAGAGATTGTTGGAATTGCTGAAGGATTATGATATCACCATTCTCGATCATCCAGGGAAGGCCAATGAAGTGGCCGATGCCTTGAGTCGTAAGGCATAGAGGTTGGGCAGCTTAGCATATTTACCACTAGCTGCTAACTCAAGGTCAATTTGTCATATTGGATGTTTCCGAGCTGAGTCGAGTTTCGGCTTGTGTGGTTTCTCAGTCTTCTCTTCATGATCGTATCAGGGAACGTCAGTATGATGACCCCCCATCTGCTTGTCCTTAAGGACACAGTTCAACACGGTGATGCTAAGGAAGTCGCAATTGGAGATGACGGTGTATTACGGATGTAGGGCAGGATATGTGTACCCAATATAGATGGCTTACATGAGTCGATTCTCCAGGAGGCTCACGGTTCGCGGTACTCCATTCATCTGGGTGCTGCAAAGATGTATCAGGAATTGAGACAACCCTATTAGTGGAGGTGGATGAATAAAGACATAGTGGAGTATGTATCTCGGTGTCTAAATTGTCAGTAGGTTAAATATGAGCATCAACGACTTGGTGGATTGCTTCAGAAGTTAGAGATTTCAGAATGGAAATAGCAGAGGATCACTATGGATTTCGTTGTTGGCCTCCCACGGACCCAGAGGAAGTTCGATGCAGCTTGGGTGATTGTGGATAGATTGACCAAGTCTGCTCATTTCATTCCTGTGATTACTACTTACTCTTCAGAGTAGCTGGCTCAGGTATATATTCGCGAGATCGTCAGACTTCATGGTGTACCGGTATCTATCATCTCTGACCGGGGTACACAGTTTACCTCACGGTTTTGGAGGGCTGTACCGCGAGAGTTGGGTACTCGTGTGGAGTTAAGTACAACATTTCACCCTCAGACACGCGGGCAGTCCGAACACACTATTCAGATACTGGAGGATATGCTTCATGCGTGTGTGATAGATTTTGGGGGTGCTTGGGATCAGTTCTTACCACTTGCGGAGTTTGCTTACAACAACAGTTACCAGTCGAGCATTCAGATGGCTCCGTATGAGGCCTTGTATGGTAGGCGGTGCCGGTCCCCAGTGGGTTGGTTCGAACCAGGAGAGGCTAGGTTATTGGGTATAGACTTGGTTCAGGATGCCTTTGAAAAGGTTAAATTGATTCAGGATCGACTTCGTACAACCCAATCTACACATAAGGGTTATGCAGATCGAAAGGTTCGTGATGTTGCATTCATGGTTGGTGAGCGGGTTTTGCTATGGGTTTCTCCTATGAAGGGTGTGATGATGTTCGGGAAGAAGGGCAAGTTGAGCCCTAGGTATATTGGGCCTTTTGAGATTCTTGAGAGAGTTGGAGAGGTGGCTTACAGATTTGCACTACCACCTAGTTTCTCTGCGGTTCATACGGTATTCCATGTTTCCATGCTTCGGAAATATCACGGCGATCCATCTCATGTGTTAGACTTCAGTTCGGATCAGTTGGATAAGGATCTAGCTTATGTTGAGGAACCAGTGGCTATTTTGGATAGGCAGGTTTGAAAGATGAGGTCAAAGAATATTGCTTCCATGAAGGTTCAACGGAGGGGTCATCCGGTCGAAGAGGCAACTTGGGAGACCGAGCATGATATGCGCAGCTGTTATCCACACTTATTCACCAGATCAGGTACTTTTACTAACACCATTCGAGGACGAACGTTTGTTTTATAGGTGGAGAATATGATGACCCTTAATAATTAATTATGTGTTCTAAGACCTACCAAACCACTATTTATCATTCCTCGACTTGCGTACGCAGTCCGTAAAATTTTCCGAAATGTTTTTATGTGAAAAATGGATTAAAATGTGAATTAGAGCTTTAAAACTCAATTGAGTTGAATTTGGTCAACATTTTGAGCAAATAGACTCGGATCAGTATTTTGACAGTTCCGGTAGATCCGTATCATGATTTGTGACTTGGTCGTATGCCCGGAATCAAATTCCGAGGTCCCTAGCCCGAGATATGGAATTTTGATGAAAAATTAAAAGTTTAAAAAGCTTAAGTTCAAATAGTGACCGGATGTCGAATTATGTGCAAACAACCTCGTAATAGAATTTTGATGATTCAAACAGCTCCGTATGGTGATTTTGGACTTAGGAGCGTGATCAGAATTATATTTGCAGGTCCGTAGTGAAATTAGGCTTGAAATGGCAAAAATAGGAATTTAAGGTTGGAATTTTGACCGGGGAGTTGACATTTTGATATCGGGGTTGGAATCCAGTTCCAAAACTTTTCATAGCTCAGTTATGTCATTCATGACCTGTGTATAAAATTTGAGATCAATCGGACCTGATTTGATAGATTTCGACATCGAATGTAGAAGTTGGAAATTCTTAAGTTTCATTAAGCTTGAAATGGGGTGTGATTTGTGATTTTAGCGTTGTTTGATGTGATTTGAGGTTTCAAATAAGTTCGTATAATGTTTTAGGACTTGTTGGTGTATTTGGTTGAGGTCTCGAGGGCCTCAGGTGAGTTTTGGATGGTTAACGGATCAAGAATTGAAGATGGGAGACTGCTGAAGTTGAGTTTGCTGGGTTTTTTTGGCTGATCTGGTTTTTCCTTTATCTATCAAAATCGAGGTCCAAGACCGAGGGCCATGATCGAGCCCCATGATTGAAGGCCATGATCGAGGGCCAAGATTGAGGTCCAGGACCGAGGTCCATGATCGAGGTCCATGATCGTGGTCCACGATCGAGGTCCAGGATCGAAGGCAGCCTGGACAAATCTGTAAGTTATAAAACAGGGGACTTCGTCCCATTTGCCATTTTTGACGAATTGTAGCTTGAGGAGATTCGATTTTTATATATTTTCAAGGAAAAATATTGGGGTAAGTGATTCTAACTCGGATTTGGTTAATATACATGAATATATCATTGCTTTCACCATTAAATTTATGCTTTGAGATTCAAATTTTGAGAAACTTTTAGAAATCTCATAGAAACGAATATTTTAGATTTCGGTGTCGATTCGGAATCGGATTTGAGTAAAAATAGTATGGTTGGACTCGTAATTGAATGGGTTGTCGTATTTTGTGAGTTTCGCCGGATTTAGAGACGTGATCCCCACAGGCGATTTTTGAGCTAATTTAAGATTTTATTGAAAAATGTAGTATTTTCTTATGTAATTGATTCCTATAATTTTTGTTGACTGTATCGAATTAATTATGACTGGATTCGAGTCTATCGAAGTCGGAAAATCGAGGAAAAAGCATACTACTTGATTAAATTGGAGTAAGTCGAGGTAAGTGACTTGTCTAACCTTGTGTGGGGAAATCTCCCCTAGGATTGGTACTTATGTGATAATTGCAATGTGTTGAAAGTCGTGTACACGAGGTGACGAGTGTGTACATAGGCTAAATGTGAAAGATTATATTTTTAAATTGTGTAGATCACTATTGCGCATTAATTAAATTATTTTATTTTGTTATGTTCTTCATCATTTATTTAATGTTTATATTTTTAAATTGGTTTGATCTTTTCTTGCTAATTGTTTTATCTGTTTAGTTGAAACTTGGTTTCTTTTATTCTGTGCATTATTTTGAAGGTTGATTTTCTTTAAATTACATATTATTAATATGAAGTACTTGACATTTTAAAATTTTGTTTTGAAGCAAAGTATTAAAGATTTTGAAATAATTATTTTGTTGAGTTATTTATTTCCGAATATTTTGTGAGATTTTCGTACTCATTGTGATGGAGTCGTGAGCTCTTTATTGTGAAAAAATATTAATGTTGATTTATTTTGGCATGAGCCGTGAGCTTTTTATTATGGAAAAATATTGTTATTGATTTATTTTGGCAAATTGAACTATTTGGGCACTAAAGGTGCAAATTGTGATACATTGTGATATTGATATTTGGGCATGCGGTGATATAAGGTTTGGGTGTTGAAATGCATGCGGTGAGATAAGGGTGGCTTGATACGCGTGGCTAGTAGGGGGAACTATTAGAAGTCATCCGGTGTGATAAGGATGGCTAAAATGTGGGATGCTATTTGGGAAAAAATATTCTTTAAAATAAATTGTGAAGGCTCCCGCGGTGAGATAAGGAAATGAGATATTGTGAATTTATTTATAATTTGGGACTACGAGGCGGTACCTCGGGAGTACCCTTGTTGATATTGATTTATGGTCGTAGTTGCCTTTGATTTTTGTTGTGATTATTCTTAAAGTTGAAAAGAAATTTTGTGTTGTTCCACGAGGTATTATTTGCCATTCTTTGTGTAATTAATTGGTGACCTACTACTCGATTCATTTCCCTTGTTATTTTGTTTTATTATATTGTGAAACATTTTACCATGCCAATTATTATTTTCCAGTAGGTCCTGACCTGACCTCGTCACTACTCTACCGAGGTTAGGCTTGGCACTTACTGGGTACCACTGTGATGTACTCATACTACGCTTCTGCACATCTTTTTCTGCAGATCCAGGTACTCCTTGCCAGCCCTGACATCAGTGAGTTACCTGTGCACGGAGACTTCGAGGTATATCTGCCAGCATCCTCAGACTCCGGAGTCCCCTTCTATTATTATTATGTTGCTTCCTTATTTTTCTTTAGACCTTGTTATATAGAGACATTGAGGATAAAATTCTTAGAAGCTTGTGACTTATTTCTACCAGGTTTTGGGAGTTGTAATTATGTAAAGTTTCAGATTTATTTATTTTAGATTTCTATTTTATTCTGCATTGATAGGCTTACCTAGTCTTAGAGACTAGGTGCCATCACGACATCCTACAGAGGGAATTTGGGGTCGTGACACTATTACTCAGGTCGATTTATTTCCGGCAGACCCAGCCACATCTCAGGCGGGCGGGGGAGCACAGACTCCGACCGCACAGACTCATGGACAGGCAGCTGTTGTATATCAGACCCAAGGTGCACTACCTGTGGGTGGAGCCCAGCTAGTAGCAGCAGCTACATGCGAGCCCATGCCAGCTGCAGCCTCCGATCCACATAAACTATTGGACAAATGGACTAGACTACATCCTCCTATCGTTGGGGGTGAGCGACATGAGGATCCCCATGACTTCATTGATCGGTGCAGGGATAAAGGGCAGATCCCGTAGATGGTGGAAGTCTTATCTTCTTGGCAGACCAACAGATTCTCCTCCCATGACTTGGGACAGATACACCCGTATTTTCCTATTCATGTATATTCCACCCTCCTAGAGGGAAGAGTTGTTGTTTTAGTTTGAGCAGCTCTAGCAGGGTCAGATATCAGTGACCGATTATGAGGCGAGGTTCTCTGAGTTATCTCTCCATGCACTTAGGGCGGAGAGAGTTCGGAGGTTTGTTGCGGGTTTACATACTGCATTCAGGCCACTATGGCCCGAGAGGTTCAGATGGGGACTTCTTATGAGTTGGTCGTGGAGATAGCCCGGAGGATTGAGGGTGTGCATCAGCAGAGCCAAGAGCAGATTATGAGAGATAAGCAGTTTAGGTATTCTGGAGAGTTCAGAGGTGCTTCGTCTGGGGGCAAAGGTCAGTTCATGAGAGGGCAGTCCAGCAGGCCCCCATATCCAGCACCACCACCTCCTCGAGGTGATCCAGTGCGACCTTATTTCAATACTATACCAGAGAGTTCTTATCGCCCACCAGCTATTCAGGGTTCTTCCAGTGGGTATTCAGGTCTCAGGGCCAGACTCTTAGTCATCAGCCTATCGCATCAAAGAGTTGTTACGAGTGCGGGGATCCCAGTTACATGTAGAGATTCTGCCCCAGGTTTTGGGGTAGACTAGTGCAACAGGGTCAGCAGCCTATGACTACCGCACCAGTTGCTCCACCAGTTGTTCGACCACCAAGAGGTGGAGGACAGGTGGGTAAGGATCATCCTATAGGTGGAGGTCAGCCAGGTGGAGGCCAGCCGGTTGGCGCTCCAGCTCGGTTCTATGCTTTTTCGGACTGACCAGATGCAGAGGTCTCAGATGCCGTGATTACAAATATTATTTCTGTTTGCGGCAAAGATTCCTCTGTATTATTTGATCCATGATCTACATATTCCTATGTGTCATCTCTATTTTTTCATTTCATGGGTGTTTCTCGTGAGTCCTTGGGTACTCCTGTTTATATGTCCACTCCTGCGGGCGATTCTGTTGTTGCGGATCGGATTTACCAGTCTTGCATTATTACATTATGTGGTTATGAAACTAGATCAGATCTTCTACTGCTTGAGATGACCGACTTTGAAATCATCCTGGGCATGGACTGGTTATCTCCATATCATGCCATTCTAGATTATCATGCCAAGATTGTTACCTTAATTATTCCGGCATTGCCTACGCTGGAGTGGAAGGGTTCGTCTATTAGTGCATCTAATCGGGTTATTTCTTTTATGAAGGCTCAACACATGGCTGAGAAGGGTTATTTAGCTTATCTAGCCTATGTTCGAGATACTACTGCAGAGACTCCAACTATTGATTCAATATCTATAGTTCGATAATTCTCTGATGTATTTCCTTCAAATCTTCCAGGCATGCCACTTGATCGTGATATTGATTTCTGTATTGACTTGGCTCCAGATACCCAGCCTATATCTATCCCACCATATCGCATGGCTCCAAAAGAATTAAAAGAACAGCTAGAGGAGTTACTATCCAAAGGGTTCGTCAGACCGAGTGTATCGCCTTGGGGTGCACCAGTATTAGTTGTGAAGAAAAAGGATGGTACAATGCGAATGTGTATTGATTATCATCAATTGAACAAAGTCACTATTAAGAACATGTACCCGTTGCCGCATATTGATGATCTATTTGACCAGTTACAGGGTGTTCTCTAAGATCGACTTGAGGTCGGGGTACCATCAATTGAAGATTAGGGATTCTGATGTTCCGAAGACTGCTTTCCGGACTAGATATGGTCATTATGAGTTTCTGGTGATATCCTTCGGTTTGACTAACGCCCCGACAGCGTTTATGGATTTGAAGAATAGGGTATTCAGACCATATATTGATTTGTTTGTCATTGTCTTCATTGATGATATTTTGATTTACTCGCGCAATAAGGAAGAGCACGAGCAGCATATGCGAGTGGTGCTTTAGACGTTGTGTGAACAAAATCTATATGCTAAGTTCTCCAAATGCGAGTTCTGGCTAGAGTTTGTAGAATTTTTGGGACATATTGTATCGGGGGAGGGCATTAAGGTTGATCCCAAAAAGATTAAGGCAGTTCAGAATTGGCATTGTCCCATTTCGGCGACTGAAATGAGGAGTTTTCTAGGTTTAGCAGGTTATTATCGTCGGTTCGTTGAGGGTTTTTCATCTATTGCACCACCTTTGACCAAATTAACCCATAAGGGTGCTCCATTCCGATGGTTCGATGATTGTGAGGGGAGCTTTCAGAAGCTCAAGATAACATTGACTACAACACCAGTGTTAGTGTTGCCTTCCAGTTCGGGGATATATACAATGTATTGTGACGCTTCATGCGTTGCCTTGGGTTTTGTATTAATACAGGAAGTGCTAGTTATTGCATATACTTCACTCAGCTAAAGCCCCACGAGATGAATTATCCGATGCATGATTTGGAGTTAGTTGTGATTGTTCACGCTCTTAAGATTTGGAGGCATTATCTTTATAGATGTGTTATGAAGTTTACACTGATCATCGCAAGCATTTATTCAAGCAGAGGGACCTAAATTTGAGACAGCACAGATGGCTTGAGTTACTAAAAGATTATGATATTACTATCTTGTATCTTCCGGGCAAAGCAAATGTGGTTGCAGATGCCTTGAGTAGAAAGGTGGAGAGTATGGGTTGTTTGGATTTCATTTCAGTAGAGGAGAGGCCATTAGCTTTGGATATTTAGTCCTTGGCTAACCTACTTGTGAGATTGGATATTTCATAGCCCAGCCGAATTCTTGCATGTATTGTGGCCCAGTCTTCACTATTTGAGCAGATCAAGGATCGCCCATTTGATGACCCACACTTAATGGTTCTTCAAGAAACGGTACTACAGGGTGGTGCCAAGGAAGTTACTATTGGCGCGGATGGTGTTCTGCGACTCTAGGATCATCTATGTGTTCCTAATGTGGATGAACTAAGGAAAAAGATCCTAGAGGAGGCACACAGTTCTCGGTATTCTATTCATCCAGGCACTACGAAGATGTATCGTGACCCGAGGTACCATTATTGGTGGCGACGAATGAAAAAGGACATAGTTGAGTATGTAACTAGGTGTCTAAATTGCCAGCAAGTTAAATATGAGCACTAGAGACCAGGTGGCCTACTTCAGCAGATGACTATACCAAAGTGGAAATGGAAACGCATTACTATGGACTTTGTAGTTGGGTTGTCGCGGACCTTGCGGAAGTTTGATGCAGTTTGGGTCATTGTCGACAGGTTGACCAAGTCGGAACACTTTATTCAGGTTGTGACTATGTATACTTCAGAGAGGTTAGCCCAGAATTATATTCAGGAGATAGTTCGGTTGTACGGTATGCCAATTTCTATCATATCAGATAGAGTTCCTCAGTTTACTTCACATTTCTGGAGGGAAGTACAAAGTGAATTAGGGACCCGTGTAGAGCTCAGTACAACCTTACATCCGCAGACCGACGGGCAGTTAGAGCAGACAATTCAGATTTTGGAGGATATGCTCAGGGCATGTGTGATTGATTTTGGAGGTCAGTGGGATCGTTTCTTGCCTTTGGCCGAGTTTGCTTATAATAACAGTTACCAATCCACCATTGAGATAGCTCCTTTTGAGTCTTTATATGGTCGGTGATGTCATTCGCCCATTGGACGGTTTGGGCCTTGTGAGGCTAAGTTATATAGTACTGATTTGGTGAAGGATGCCTTGGAAAAGGTAAAGTTGATTCAGGAGCGACTTCGTACAGCACATTCAAGACAGAAGAGTTACGCAGATCAGAAAGCACGTGATTTATCATTTATGATGGGTGAAAAAGTCCTCTTGAAGGTTTCGCTGATGAAGGGAATCATGAGATTTGGAAAAAAGGGCAAGTTGAGCCCAAGGTTTATAGGCCCATTTGAGGTGTTGAGACGAGTTAGGGAGGTTGCTTACGAGCTTTCCTTGCCTCCCAATCTATTAGGATTTCATCCAGTTTTTCATGTATCTATGCTCCGGAAGTATCATGCCGACCTATCAAATGAGTTACACTTCAGCACAGTTCAGCTAGGTAATAGCATGGGTTATGAAGAGCAACCAGTTGCAATTGTTGATAAACAGGTTTGCCAGTTGAGGTCCAAGAGGATTTCTGCAGTAAAAGTCCAGTGGAGGGGCCAACCAGTCAAGGAAGCGACTTGGGAAGCCGAGGAAGACATGCGGAGCAGATATCCACACTTATTCAGCGCTCCATGTACAATTCTAAACTCGTTCGAGGATGAACATTTGTTTAAGAGATGGAGAATGTAATAACCCAACCAGTAATTTTCACTTTTAGAACCCCATTCCCATACATAAAACTTCCTATATGACCTTATATTAATTTATGACTTGCAGGGATGGTTGGTTCGGGATTTGGAAGTGTTTGGGTTGAAATCGGAACACTTGATTCCTTAAGTTGGCCTTAAAATGTTAAGTTTGACTTCGGTCAGCACTTTTAGAAAATGACCCCGGAATAGACTTTTGATGATTCCAACAACTCTGTATGGTGATTTTGGACTTAGGAGTGTGCTCAGAATTTTATTTGGAAGTCCGTAGTTAAATTAGGCTTGAAATGACTAAAATAGGAATTTAAGTTTGAAAGTTTGACCGGGGAGTTGACTTTTTGATATCTGAGTCAGAATCAATTTCTCAAACTTTTCATAGCTCTGTTATGTAATTTATGACTTGTGTGCAAAATTTGAGGTCAATCGAACTTGATTTGATAGGTTTTGACATCGAATGTAGAAGTTGGAAAATTTAAGCTTCATTAAGCTTGAATTGGAGCACGATGCATGGTTTAAGCGTCGTTTTATGTGATTTGAGGCTTCAAATAAGTTTGTATGATATTTTAGGACTTGTTGGTATATTTGATTGAGGTCCCGAGGGCCTCGGGTGAGTTTCGAATGGTTAACAGATCAAAAATTGGACTTAAAACAGTTGCTGTAATATTTCTTTTATGCTGGAAATTCGAGGATGAAATCGAAGCCATGGTCGAGTACACAATCGAGGGCCAGGATCGAGGGTCAGGATCGAGTTCCATGATTGAAGTAGGACCGAGGCCCAAGATCGAGGCCTAGGATCGAGACCCAAGCTCGAGGACATGATCTAGGGCCAGGATCGAGGCCAAGACCGAGGGTCATGATCAAAGGCAGGGCTCGAGGGCCATGATCGAAGGAAAAGTTTGAGGGCCATGATCGAAGGCAGACTCAAAGGTCATGATCGAATACCCAGGCTCGAGGGCCATGATCGAATCCATAATCGAGGCCCAGGATCGAGGACATGATCGAGGCAGGACCGAGGGCTGCCTGGGCAGAATTATAAAGGAGGGGACTTCGTCTCATTAGCCATTTTTGACAATTTGGAGCTTGAGCAAAGGCGATGTTTGATAGATTTTCAAGGAAAGACATTAGGGTAAATGATTCTAACTCGGATTTGGTCAATATACACGAATATATCATTGTTTTTACCATTTAATTAGTGTTTTAAGATTGAAATCTGGAAAATTTTAGAAATCTCATAGAAATAAAATTTTGAGATTTTGGTGTCGATTCGGAGTCGGATTTGAGTGCAACTTGTATGTTTGGACTCGTAATTGAATGGGTTATCGGATTTTGTGAGTTTCGCCGGATTCTGAGATGTGGGCCCCACAGGTGATTTTTGAGTTAATTTCGGATTTTTATTTTAAAATGTAGTATTTTCTTATGAAATTGTTTCCTATAATTTTTGGTGACCGTATCGAATTATTTTGGTTAGATTCGAGCCAATTAAAGTTGGATAATCGAGGAAAAGGCCTACTAATAGATTAAATTGGAGCAAGACGAGTCTCTTGGCTAATCTTGCGAGGGGAAATTTACCCAATAGGTGATTAAATTAATAATTATTGCAAATTGTGGGGGATACGTACGTACGATGTGACGAGAGTCCGTACGTAGCTACTATTTATGCTAAAGTCCGGGTAGTTTAGGACTCAAATCATGAATTACGTGTGTAAATTGTATTCCTTATTTAATTAAATTATAAGAATATATTGTGAATTTTTAGGAAAAGATATTAAAAGATGGAAATCTCATATACTTAATTTTCTATTTAAATTAATTAATCTCGAATTAATATTATAATAAATATATTCTCATTCCGGAGGTACATAAGAAAATATCCTCCTTTCTTGTGGAGCGGGCTGAACGCCTCAGCAGTATAGATGCATCTATGGATTGTGCTGCACGTCCCTCGACAGTGTACACGATACTCTGGATCGGGCCGTACGACCTCGGCAGAAATCGTGCCTAATAAAAATAATAATTACACGATACCTTGATATTTTAATTGCAGCTTGTGAATTTAATTAATAGATTGAAAATTGTTGTATTTGAATGAATTAAATTGTTTCTGTTGGTTAAATAAAATTGTTGTTAACTCTATGAATCATGTTGATTTAAATATTTCAATTTTTATTTTATTTATTATTATTGACCCTTAGTGAGTGTCAAAGTCGACCTCTCGTCTCTACCTCTTCGAAATTAGGTTTGATTCTTACTGGGTACACGTTGTTTACGTACTCATGCTACACTTGCTACACTTTTTGTGTAGGATCTGAGACAGGCACTAGTGGAGGACCTATCATCACACACCCACGTTATCTTGAGGCTTAGTGGTGAGCTGCCTTTCTGAGCCGTTCTGCAGGTACCAATGCCTCTTCTTGTATTTGCATTCTGTCTATTTTATTTCAGACAGTATTTGGAGTTTTGTATAATCTACTAGATGCTCATACACTTGTGACACCAGGTCTTGGCACACACACTAGTAGAATTTGGATTTGTATTATTTTCTTGCATTTAAATTAATCGGTATCTTTTCTATTTTCATTAAATATTGCTAGGAAAGAGAATAAAATTACTTAGAAAATTATTAAAGAATGATTGAGATATGTTTAATTTACTAGTTGGCTTACCTAGCTGTAGTGTTGGGTACCATCACGACCTATAGGTAAAATTGGGTCGGACAAGAAATGACCCAGTGGGTCCCAACAGGATAAACATGTAGCCTAGACATGGATTCTAGCATGGATCACAGCTCAATAACTCAAGTACTTAAAAATTTCATGGTTACATGTAAGATCAGGTAACTACACAGTACCATAGAAATAACGGAGTATCAATTCACACGGTGCACGCCCACACGCCCGTCACCTAGTATGTGCGTCACCTCAATACCAATCACATAACACGTAATTCGGGGTTTCATACCCTCAACACTAAGTTTAGAAGTGTAACTTACCTCGAACAAGCTAATTACAATACCGAGCAAGTCAAGCGATGCTCCATAAATTCCATCTCGTGTGTACCGACCTCTAAACGGCTCAAAACTAGCCAAAAGCAACTCAAATACATCAAGTAAAGCCCAAAGGAACAATGTCAAATGATAAAGATCGAATCCTTAATCAAAACCCAAAACCGGCCAAAAATCACACCCGAGCCCGCACCTCGAAACCCGAAAAAACTCACAAAATCCAACGACGAATTCAATTACGAGTCCAACCACACTAGTTTTACTCAATTTCGACTCCAAATCGATATTCAAAACTCAAAAATTCATATTATGAAACTTTAGGCCAAAAACCCCAATTTCCTCTTTAAAATTCACAATCGAATTGCTAAAAATGAAGATGGATTCATGAAATGTAATCAAAACCGAGTGTAGAATACTTACCCCAATCCTTGTGATGAAAATTGCTCCAAAGATTGCTCCATTCCGAAGTCCATAGCTCAATATGTGATAAAAATGACCTACCCTCGAACTTATAACATTCTTCCTAGCAATTCCGCATTTGCGGTCAAGTGGCCACATCTGCGGCCTTCGATTTTGCGAGAAAACTTCGCTTCTGCAAAAATGGCCTTGCCCAGCAACCCTCGCACCCGCGGTATCAAATTCCGCTTCTGCGAAGACTTTCGCACCTGCAGTTCCAATTCCTCGCACCTACGCATCTGCACCAGCGCTCTTTTCTTCGCTTCTGCGATCTTCCTCACCCAACCTCTACTCGTTTCTGCGACTCCTCTAATGTTTATGCGACCATCGCACCTGCGCAAACCTGCCGCAGGTGCAATCACACCAGATCTGCCACCAACAACTTCGCCAAAAATGATCCAAATAAATATGAACCTCGTCTGAAACTCACCCGAGCTACTCGGGACCCCGTCCAAATATACCGACAAATCCCATAACATAACATGCACCTGCTCGAGGCCTAAAATAGTACCTAACAACGTCGAAATGATGAATCGCACCACAATTCCAACCTGAAGAACTTTGAACTTTTCAACTTCCAAAACTCGTGTCGAAACATAGCAAATCAAACCGGAATGAACCCAAATCTTGCACACAAGTCCCAAATGACATAACAGAGCTATTCCAATTCCCGGAACCACAATCCAAATCCAATATCAAAAAGTCCACTCACGGTCAAACTTTCCAAAAATTCAACTTTTCACCATTTCAAGACAAATTCAACTACAGGCCTCCGAATCACAATCCGGGCACGCTCCTAAGTCCAAAATCACCCAACGGAACTAACGGAACCATCAAAACTCCAATCCATGGTCAAATATTGAGAAGTCAAAACTTGGTCAACTCTTCTGATTTAAAGCTTCCTAGTTGAGAATCATTCTTCCAAATCAATTATGAGTAACCTGAAAACCAAAACCGACGATTCACGCAAGTCATAATACATCATACGGAACTACTAAATCCCGTAAACTATCAAGCGAAGTGCAAATTATCAAAACGATCGACCGGGTCATTACATAAAATCATTGTGGAGCTGAGATAAAAACATTAAATATATCATAATAAGCCAAAAACCTGAATAATAAAATTAATACTGCATTCAATATTTATATACATACATGCATCTCGAATAATAAATTTCGATTGGAAAAGAATCATTCATGAAAAGTATATCATATAATGCAAGAATTATACAATCCAAAAATAAATAGAACCAACTCAGATGGAGAGTATACTATTATTTTCAGACAATTGTATATAACCTTTTAATACAAAAAGTTTAAACACACTACACATATATGTATTCATGTATCTTGAATAGAAATTTCGATGGAAAAAGAACTACTCATCCACCATACATATGTAATGCCAGATTATTCACGCAAATAAATTAAAACAGAACCAACTCAGTCCATCATCTACCTGGGTAAGATCTTGTCCAAAAACCTTCATGCAATTGTTATGGGTTTAATTAGGTTATGGAATTGTAGATAAGCCATGCATGAAACATTAGGTGGTAGTATGTGGGGTTGTTGAACTTGTTTGGGTAGTTTCTTGTTGAAATTGGTTGAGGGAGGAAGGGATTACCATTGTAGAGCTTTGTAGTCAATTTTGCATAATAGGTGTTTGACAAAATTCTCAAGAGACTTACGTCATGAGAATCCTTCTAATTATTATCTAATTTTCGCTATCTTCCTATAGATATATATTTCTAGAGGTGTTTGGACATTGTAGTAACTTAAGGAAAGCTCAAGAAAGGTATGTTGGCTAAAATTCTCTCTTAGAATTGAATTCTATGATATTCTCATAAGTTTCAAGTATGGTTGGGCCAGGTTCCTAATTCTCATATTCCGGGTTAGTCCTTATAAATGCAATTATCCCAAGTAAGCAAAGTGTCGAAAGATGTATGTACTCAAAACGTGTTCCAATTACTCCTATCCCATCACGATCTCCTTCGGGAATGTGTTCAAGTATGGTTTATGTGTTAAAGTCCTTATAACTTCATTTCATGTTCAAATGAAAGTCCATTATGCATAACTTGGGAAAAAATACTCAATGCGTCTAAAGATCATATTGCTCATATATTTACTTAAGGCCTTGATTTCGAACGCTCATATTGTTGCTAATCTATAAAGATACTTAAAAGTGAAAGAAGTGAGTTGGAGTTATAAAGTGTGGCCATCGTGCCAAGAATGAAAGTTATACTTATGGCCAATGGTGCCAATGAAATTAAATGATGTGAGAAAGGTTATGAAATGAGACCTAATTCAACTGTTCCAAATTAATTTCAAAAATAGATTTGCCTTAAAGCTTATGTCCTCAATTCATGCCTAAATGTGGCGGATTTGTGGATACTTGCTGGGGGAGTAAATAGACAAACGTCTCCGGGGATACTTTAAGGTTGAGGGTATATCCTTTTTCACTATGGGGGAAAGCCTTGGATTGGTTAGAAAGGTTGCAAAACCATTCCATCCATACATGGGATGAATTGGCGGAGAAATTCATTACCAAGTTCTTCTCTCCCGGGCATATGGCTACTCTTAGAGACGAGATTCTAGCATTCAAACAAGAACCCAATGAGCCTTTGCATGAGATATGGGAGAGGTACCGAACTATGGTGAAAGAGTCCCCGAACAATGACATGATGGAGGCTATGATTCAACAAACTTCCTATAGTGGGATCAATACTACCAATCAATGCGTGTTCAACCAACTTGCCGGTGGAAATTTCACGTGCTATAGTAACAATATCTGGATCAGCACGGATAACTCATGTGCTATAGTAATAATATTTGAATCCACACAGACAACTCACGTGCTATAGTAACAATATCCTCACAATTAGGCTTCCGGCCTCACTCAGTCATCAATCTCTCCAGTCTCTCTCTCAAGGGCTCACGATGTCATAAAATTGGCCCGAAAATGATGATACGATGTATCAACAAATAACAACAGAGATTGAGATATGATATGCATATGAGTGCGTATGACTGAGTATATAAAGCAATGAAAGCAGATAACTCAATAGCAGAAATGACCTCAGTGGGTCCCAACATGATAAGCATGTAGCCTAGGCATGGTTTCTAACATGTATCACAGCTTAATAGCTCAAATACGTAGGAATTTCATGGTTACAAGTAAGATCAGGTAACTACACAGTACCACAGAAATAACAGAGTCACAATTCACACGGTGCACGCCCACACGCCCATCATCTAGCATGTGCGTCACCTCAACACTAATCACATTATACGTAATTCGGGGTTTCATACCCATAGCACCAAGTTTATAAGTGTTACATACCTCGAACAAGCCAAATCCAATACCGAGCAAGCCAAGGATGTTCCAAAAATTCCACCCCACGCGTACCGACCTAGAACGGCTCGAAACTAGCCAAAAGTAACTCAAATACATCAAATAAGCCCAAGGAAACAATATCAAATGATAAAGGTCGAATCCGTAATCAAAAGTCCAAAAATCATTCCAAAAGTCCAACCCGGGTCCACGTCTCGGAACCTGACAAAACTCATAAAATCTGATAACCCGTTCAATTACGAGTCCAACCATACTAGTTTCACTCAAATTCGACTCTGAATCGATGTTCAAAACTCAAATATTCACATTATGAAACTTTAAACCCTCAATTTCCATCTCAATATACTAATTAAAAGATGAAAACAATGATAGATTCATGTATATTAACCAAATCCGAGTCATAATCACTTACCCTCAATGAATTTCTTAAAATATTCCATGAAACATTGCCACAACCGAGCTCCCTAAGTCCAAATGTGAAATAATACTCTAACCTTCATTTATATATAACAAAATCTGACCTCCCATTGTTTTGTGTGGCCGCACATCCCAGGTCCCGCGGCCTCAAGTCCAAATTGTGCGGTTGCACTTCCATAGTGACTGCACTACTAAGATTTAGTGAATTGGCCATAACATTTTGTACAAATATTCAAATGATAATTCCTTTATCTTTATGGAAACTAGACACAAAGGACTACAACTTTTATTTTTAAATCATCTCCAAATTCCTTATAGATTTAAAGATATAAGCTTCCGAAGTCAAACCATCGAACCTGCAGAATCTCCGATCTGTGGCTGCGAGAAGAATTGTGTAGTCCGCACTTTCCCTCCCAGGTCCGCACTTGAGGCTTTGCTTCAACACTCCAAAATGTGCTCCTCTACTTCTAAATGTACCAGAACAGCATCAGAGTGCCGAAAATGCCTGGACTCAAAATTTACCCTGAAACATACCCGAGTCACTCGGAACCCCGTCTGAATGTACCAACGAGTCCTAAAACACAATACGAACTTACTCGAAGCCTCAAATCACACATAACAACATCGAAACGCTGAATCATATTAACCCAATTGCGGTTGGGTCAAGGATATTATTGTTATTGGATAATAATAATAATAATGTACATTGGCAAAGTAATAGGTAGTTGATGAAATTCATGTCTCGATTTAGAGAATGATGATACATCTTATACTCTTAATCTCCTTTAACACTTTAACAACTGCAGGCAGATTAAACATCTCTCATTTTATCGTTGACATTCTTTCCACTGTAATTTTTGCAGAAAATTTGGAGCTTGATTTGAAAAGATGTTCTTGCTTTGTTGCTTATCCATAATGGTGAATCGGTGACGGTCATTGTGAAGCCTCAAGGCAACAAGCCAGATTTGTGCTGAGCACACTCTTGACTCTTCGTGGTGTTTGATTTGATCAGAACAAACCATTTATAAGCCTCTTGTTTGATGTATAACTTTTATTGCAATGATCAAATGTTCATCCTCAGCTAATAAAATTGGATATCTCAGATCAATTAGATGTCCTTTGCTCATGCCATTGGGGTGGTCTATACTTCCAAATCCAAGTGGCAGTGCACTGTTTTGACCATTTCAACCGAACTTTTGTGTGAGGGACTTTTCAACACAAGTTGATTTAAAGTGTGACACATGGATTATGTATGAACCTACATAAGCCTATTGGCCCAAAGATCACTCCCCACCCTCGCCTGAGTCCTCTCCCTATATATATATATATCTATTTGAGATACTAAAGAATTGAAGCTAAAAAATGGAAGGAGAGAGTTCAAAGACATACGAGGATTTTGAAGCTGAGGATTTGGAAGTTGTAGAGTCAACCGATCCTGATTGGCTGACAATTCCGAAATGCCGAGGAAATATTGGAAGGCTGTTTGCAAGTGAATAATCTCCTTTTACTATGAATTCGGTTCAATTTGATGTGTTGGCGTTGTCTGTCCAAGGAGTTACAATTTCCGTGTGTTTATATTAGAGATATTTTATAGTATATTATTTTGATTTACTTCCTCCTCACTTTTTTGCTCATGAAGTCAGCAGGTATATATACGTGTATTTTAAAGATTTTTGCCATTTTTTGGTAGGAGTACAACAAACCTAAGCCGGCTCTCGTAAAAGGAGAACTTTACGCTTCAGTAAAAAGTCTTCCAACTTTTGCCCTGGAAGATGATCGACCTGATTGGAAATGTCTAGTCTGTTTGTATAGTGGTGAAAAGGGTGAAGAATTGGTTGAGTTTCCGTGCCGAGAACACCATCTCCACCTTGAGTGTGGGAAGCGATTGCTTGTAAGTGGCCGATCGAGCTAAACAAGATACTTAGAATTTTATTTTCTCATTTTCATTTACTCTAATGTCTGATTTGTAAAAATTATTGGAGTAATATTGATCATTCATTTGTTTAATATATCCTTGTTTAGAAAAGTGACAACAAGTGTCCACACTGTCACAAGGAGATGTTAACAGGCAACGCTGCCTATGATAGCTGGCTAATTAAAAAGGAAGAAGAGGAATAAGAGAAAAAGGTGCTAGCAAGGCTATCAAGGGAGGAGAATATATGTATGTTTAGTTGGCAATATCGAATCTACTGCATTAGTAGGACACTTGTTGTCACTTTTCTAAACAAGGATATATTAAACCAATGAATGATCAATATTACTCCACTAATTTTTACAAATCAAACACTAGAGTAAATGAAAATGAGAAAATAAAATTCTAAGTATCTTGTTTAGCTCGATCGGCCACTTACAAGCAATCGCTTCCCACACTCAAGGTGGAGATGGTGTTCTCGGCAAGAAAACTCAACCAATTCTTCACCCTTTTCACCACAACACAAACAGACTAGACATTTCCAATCAGGTTGATCATCTTCCAGGACAAAAGTTAAAAGACTTTCTACTGAAGCGGAAAGTTCTCCTCTTACAGGAGTCGGCTTAGGTTTGTCGTACTCCTACCATAAAATGGCAAAAACCTTTAAAATACACAAGATATATGTATGTATACCTGCTGACTTCATGAGCAAAAAAGTGAGGAGGAAGTAAATCAAAACAATATACTATAAAACATCTCTAATATATACATACTGAAATTGTAACTCCATGGACAGGCAATGCCAACACATCAAATTGAACCGACTTCATAGTAAAAGGAGATTCTTCGCTTGCAAACAGCCTTTCAATATTTCCTCGGCATTTAGGAATTGTTAGACAATCAGGATCGGTTGACTCTACAGCTTCCAAATCCTCAGATGATTCTGAGTCCTCAGCTTCAAAATCCTCGTATGTCTCTGAACTCTCTCCTCCCATTTTTTAGCTTAAATTCTTTAGTATCTCACTTCATATGTTAGTTAGAGTATATCACATACATATATATAGGGATAGGACTCAGGCGAGGGTGGGGAGTGATCTTTGGGCCAATAGGCTTAAATGGGTTCATACATAATCCAAGTGTCACACTTTAAATCAATTTGTGTTAAAAAGTCCCTCACACAAAAGTGTTCAAAAGTCCCACACACAACTTGTGTTGCCCATCATAAAAGTTCGGTCGAAATGGTCAAAAACAGTGCACTGTCACTTGGATTTGGAAGTATAGACCACCCCAATGGCATGAGCAAAGGACATTTAATTGATTTGAGATATCCAATTTCAATAGACCACCATCCAAAAAATAAGCTCCATCAAAATTATTTTCCTTAAAAATAGCAAAAAAAAAAAAAAAAACCATCCCTCTCTTCTCTCATAGCAACTATCATCCTAGAAATTAGGTTCCATTTCCTTTAATGTTATCCAAAAAATCTACCAAATTTTTTAAAATTATTTTCTTGTTTTTTATTTTTATATTAAAATTTATATAACACAGTAATAATTATATTGTATATCACAGTGTATAGCATAATAATAATATGTATATCAAAATGTTATTTTTCTTCTTTCTATAACACATTTTAGATTGAAAACTCAAGTTTCAAGACGACTCTACACGTGGATCCCCGTTGTATCTCCTGTATATCTCCAACATCAATGATATTTCATATATATCATATGTATCTGAGTATATCTATGTAAATCTATGTTATATGCATGATATAAAATGTAATATAAACTTTCCAAAATTCCAACTTTCGCCATTTCAAGCTTAATTCTACTACGGACTTCCAAATCACAATCCGGACGTGTTCCTAAGTCCAAAATATCACGACCCAAAATCCTCACAGTCGGGACCATGATGGCGCATAACATTATACTTGCTAGGCAAGCCAACGTTAGAGATTTATTCGTCAATTCTTTTACGTTTAAATGATTAACAATAAGCAAGCTATAACAAGTCGAAATGAACACGAAAATATATATAACATATTCAAATATATACTATTGATACAACCCAGAATCCGGAGTCAAAATTCACGAACATTCTAGGATTTTACTACAAGTATTTGTCCGAAAGAAAATACAACTGTTTGTGAAATAAAGAAAATAGTAAAGTATGGGGCATAGAAGGGGACGTCAGTGCTTGCGGGTGCCGACAGGTCTACCTTGGGTCTCCTAGCCGATAAATCCTACAGCCAACCTCTCGATCAACTCGAACCAGCTCCAAAATCTGCACAGGAAGTGCAGAGTGCAGTATCAGTACAACCGACCCCCATGTACTGGTAAGTGCTGAGCCTAACCTCGACGAAGGAGTGACGAGGCTACAAAGGGACACTCACTATATAGCCTGCATACAGTATATAATAAAAACAAAAAGGAAGACAGAATAAAATAAAACAGTAACTTGCAGGAAGTAAATACAGTTCGCAAAGTATTTCATCATTGTTTAGCTACTACCAATCCTTAAGTGCAATTTAAGACTATCGTACAACTAACACAGTCAGGGAAAAGTATAAACATATAAGTTGTTGCGGCGCGCAACCCGATCCCACCGTACATATCATAATCCCCCCTTATATCCTCTTAATAACATAAACAATAGAATATAAATAAATATGTTGCGGCGCGCAACCCGATCCCACCATATCACAATAATCACAATCACAGTTCACCCTTATTCCACCACAATCCACCCTTATTACACCTGTTACGGCGTGCAACCCGTTCCCACCGTACAATATCAATTCACTATTATCCCTCCTCAATATATCACCCTTATTCCTCCTGTTGCGATGCGCAACCCGATCCCACCAAATCAATATCAATTACTCAGTAAGTACAGAAATTTCACAAAACCTTCACAATACTTAAACTTCAAACCAAAGCAAATGTGAAGCTTGTACACTATGAAACTTCAAACAAGTAATACTACTCAGCGAGACCAATCCAGGATATACAATAAAAGGATCGATAAACCAGCTTAAGCAAATAATAGGAGGCAATGAAACTACGGAATAACTAATACCTTCAACAAAGGGAAACAATGACTAACAAGTAGCAATTAGGCATGGGAATACAAGTAAAGCATGTAACAGTTAGGGTAGGGAAAAAGCCAATATGAGAAGAACGGGAAGATAACAGGAAAAACAAATAAGTTGGCGGTGCATAAGTACTCGTCACCTCACATACACGCTGCTCACATGAATTTCATATAGCAAATAGGTCGAGGGTTCCTAATCCCTCAAGTCAAAGTTAGACACCACACTTACCTCGCTCCACATGCCATTCAATGCTCAATTACAACTTTTCCTCTAGAATCCACCTCGAAACCACTCGTATCTAGCCACTAAATAACATCAAATATTACTAAAGGAATCAATTACAATACATAAATTTTAATTTCCCAAACTTTCCCTCAAAAAGTCAAAAATTGACCCCGAACTCTCTTGGTCAAAACTCGAGGTTCGGACCAAAACCAATTCACCCATTCACCCCCGAGCCCGATTATGCGATTAGTTTTGAAATCCGACCTCAATTTGAGGTCTAAATTCCAATTTTTCAAAAATCAGTAATTCTACCCAAACCCCCAATTTATACCATGGAAATCCTAGATTTTAGGTTAAAAATTCATGAAATGTGATTGGTAGTTGAAAGAAAGTGGGTTAGGATCACTTACCAAAGTTTTGGGAAAGAAATGGTCTTGGAAGAATCGCCTCTAGGGTTCTAGAATTTGAAAATTTGAAGAATGGGAGAAAATCCCGTATAAGTCTCATTTACCTAGCTGGAAATGTCGCAAATGCGAAGGAGGCATCGCAAATGCGAACCCCTTATCATTTATGCATTGTTCGCAAATGCGAGGTATAGTTCGCAAATGCGAACATGGGCAAGATCGCAAATGCGACCATGGGATCGCAGATGCGAAAAGCACCCCTCCCCAGTTCCCATCGCAATTGCGAGAAATTGTTCACAATTGTGAACATTGGCCTCCACAGCTACTCTTCGCAAATGCGATGAGTAGGTCGCGAATGCGAACCCAACAATTGTCACAAATGCGAAGCTTGATCTTGCAATTGCGATATCAGAGGCCTGCAACAAGAGCTGAAGCACACCAACAAATTTTTCTAAGTTCAAATCACTATGTAGCCTATCTGAAACTCACCCGAGCCCTCGGGGTTCCAAACCAAGCATGCACATAATTCTAAAAATATCATACGAACTTGCTCGTGCAATCAAATCGCCAAAATAACACCTAGAACTACAAATTGAACCCCAAATCACATGAAATTTTCAAGAAAATATTGAAATTCCTATTTTCAAAACCGGACATCCGAATCACGTCAAATCAACTCTGTTTTTCATCAAATTTCACATACAAGTCATAAATATGGTATTGCACCTATACCGGGTTCCGGCACAAAAATACGAACCCGTTGTCACGATCCAAAATCTAACAATGGTCGTGATGGCGCCTATCGTGTTACAAGGCAAGCCTACTTCCCAAAATATTAATACTAAACCGATTATAAGAATTTAATAAAACATTTCCAACATTTGAATTTTTCATAAAATAAATCAACTCTAAATATAATTATAGAAAATACGAAAACGAGCCCCAAACATCGGAGTGTCACTAAGTCATGAGCGTCTAAAACTATAAACTAAGATATATAAAGTGTCTAACTGTCCAAAATAAGAAATGACAAAAGGAGTACCAAGGTCATGCGGACGCTAGCCGCTACCTTGCAATCTCCACAGATAGCCGGCCTGAACTGAACGATCGCCGCGCTCTAACTCACCTGATCTGCACATAAAGTGCAGGGTATAGTATGAGTACAACCGACTCAGTAGTAACAGAAATAACTAAGGAACTGAGCAGTAGTGACGAGCTAAGTAAAATAGTCCAATTGTTTTTTTTCACAATTTAAAAATAAACAGAAATAAACAGGTAAATTCCATAACTCAGTAAATGCCACAAGAAAGTTTAACAGATTAATGCATTAACAGCACAAATAAATACAACCTCACAGCAGTTTCACTCCATCACTCATCACTCACACTCAACACTCAACACTCAACACTATGCGTTCACTGGGGGTGTGTACAGACTCCGGAGGGGCTCCCAAATCCCAAGCGCTAAGCACGGACAACTCACGTGCCATAATATCAATACCTGGATCCGCACGGCCAGCTCACGTGCTACGCGGATAACTCATGCGCTATGGTATCAATACCTGGACCCGCATGGTCAGCTCATGTGCTAGGCAGACAGCTCACGCGCTATGGTATTAATATCCTCACAACCAGGCCCTCGGCCTTACTCAGTCATGTACCTCTCCAGCCTCACAATGCACCACAAATAAGGGGACACAACCCACATCAAGTATCACAACATATCAACAAAATAATAGAGACTGAGGTAAACATGTACAATAATTTCTATGACTGAGTACAAATAATGTGAGCATGAATGAAACCTAAACATGATCTCTAACGTGAAGCCAGACAAGTTCACCAACAAGTAAATGCATAAACACAGATAATGGTTATTAGGCCTCATGGGACGGACCAAGTCTCAATCCCTCGAGGTATACACCCACACGCCTATCACCTAGCGTGGGTATCAACTCCAAACAATCACATGATATCAAATTCTCTGGGTTTATACCCTCAAGGCCAGAGTTAAAATTGTTATTTACCAAAACAATGTAAAATCCTACTCCGGGATGCCCTCGTTTCTGGACTCGGTCTCCAAAAGCTCCGAATCTAACTAAAATTAGAATAATACTATCAACATGTGCTAAAGAATCGAATTCCACAATAAAAACAATAAAATATGCTAAAAATCCGAAATCGGCCAAAACCCGGCCCCCGGGCCCACGTCTTGGAACAGTCAAAAATGGCAGAATTAGAACCCTAGTCCTATCCCGAGTCTAACCATATAAAATTTATCAAAATCGGACTCCGTTTGGTCCCTCAAATCCCTACCTAAAACTCTCCAAAACTCAAGCCCTAACTCCCTCAAATTTTCTTTGAAATCATCAATCAAATCCCAAAAACGAAGATGGATTCATGAAATATAATCAAAACCGAGTAGATAACACTTACCCCAATCCCTATGGTGAAAATCGCCTTCAAAATCACCCAAATCCGAGCCCCCCAACTCAAAATATGACCGAATGAACAAACTCTTATTTTATATATTTTTCTGCCAGCTATTCTGCCTCGTTTCTCATGCCAAACGATCCCAAAACTCTATTTTTATGCCTCCAATGGATTTCTTGTGAAATTATAGTCAAGTTAGACTTTTGAATCACTCAATTTGATCTTATAATGAAGGAGATATGTAGGTTTTAATATTTGCAAAAAGTGCAGATTTTTAAATACTCCGTCAGTGGCAATTCCGTAATTAATCTGACAAATCTGGCAACCTAATTCTTAGTAAACTAACCATAAAATCTTCATACGTTGTCCAAATTCGACGATTATTTTTGCTACGGGTCCGTAATTACGATACAGATCTAATATTTTAATATTAAAGGAAACCGGAGCTCATTTTATTCAATATGATATCATTTATGCTTGAAGAAACGGCGTCGAAACATAAGAAAAATGAGCGCAACACACCCCAAACCTATCCGAAACTCACCCGAGGCCCTCGGGACTTCAACTAATAATTCCAACAAGTCATATATAACTACCTGAAATTAGTCGAACCTCCGGAACAGCCAAAACAACACCAAAACACCAAATCAACCTCGAATTCAAGCCTAAGAACTTCTAAACCTCCAAAATTCGCCAACTACGCTGAAACCTATCAAACCGCGTTCAAATGACCTCAAATTTTGCACACACTTCACAAATGACACTACGAACCTACTCCAACTTTCGGAATTCCATTCTGACCCCGATACCTAATTTTCCACCGCCGACCCAATTCGTCAAATTTCTAACTTTCACCAACTCAAGCCTAATTCTACCACGGACCTCCAAATTATATTTCGGACACACTCCTAAGTCTAAAATCACCCAATGAGTTCGTTTATTCATAATTCAACTTCCGATTGACTTTTCTAACTTAGCTTTCTAACTAAGGGACTAAGTGTCTCATTTCACTCCAAAACTACTACGGACCCAAACCTACCAACTCGATACATCTCAACACCGCTGAATAACACATAAAGAAGCTGGAATGGGGGAAACATGGCTATAACTCTCGGAACGACTGGCCGGGTCGTTACATCCAAAAAGTCAAACTTTGGTCAAACACTTCAATTTCATTAAGCTTTCAACTTTCAAAATTTGACATAGTCTGATATCTCGGGCTAGGGACTTTTAATTTCGATTACGGGTATATGCACAAGCCCTAAATCATGATACGGACCCACCAGTACCGTCAAAATACTAATCCGGGTCCGTTTAACAAAAATATTGACCGAAGTCAACTCAAATAAAGTTTTTAGGCAAAATTTCTTATTTTGATCAGTTTAACATAATAGCTTTCCGGAAAGACGCCCGAACTGTGCACACAAATAGAGAAAGGCTAAAACATGACTTTGAAAGGGTTCGGGTCACAGAATTAGGTTGAAATCATAAGATGACCTATCGGGTCATCACACAAAATCACCTAACAGAGCTAACAGAGCCATCAAACTTCAAATCCGAGGTCGTTTACATATAAGTCAATATACCATCAACTTTTCCAACTTAAACTCTCAATTAAGAGACGAAGTGTCTCAATTCACTCTGAAATCTCCCCGGACCCAAACCAACTAACCCTGTAAGTCATATAATAGATGTAGAGTACAAAAGGAGCAAAATATGGGGGAACGGGGCTACAACTCTCGAAACGACCGGCCGGGTCGTTACTAATTCATAACGAAACAACAAAATATTGAAATTATACAAACAATATAAGTTCAAATCGAAACCTAGAATCTTTAGGAGGGGGAGGGGCAGTGGCGGCAATAGAGGAGGTAGCAACGGGCAGTGGCAACAGCGACATGGGGGGCAGTGGCAACGTGGGATGAGGAATGGGATTTGTGTGAGGGAACTAGAGAAGGAGTGGGGGAAGGGTGTTGTGTGTGTGATGGAGAAGAGAGTGGGGGAGTTAGAAAATTTTGAGAAGAGAGTAAGAGAAATGAGGGGAAAATCCCGTATTTGGGATCTGGAATTAGAATTACCGACCGACGTTGGTCGGTACATTAAGTGACCACGCATTGACTGTGTTTGACCATTAACCGACCAACTTCGGTCGGTTATTTGTTTTATAAAAAAAAACTAAATTATTATTTTTGTTCTTATTTCATAAAAAATTATAAGCTATAAAAAATTATTATAAACTATAAGCATTTATTTTAATCACATATATGTTTACTATAAATAATTATAAACTATAAGTATAATCTTTATAAATAATTATATTAACTAATTACTTTTAATAAATTATAAGCATTTATTTTATTCACATATATATAATTAATCAATCATAATAAAACAAATAAAGGAATATATATGAGACGCTTATTTTATTCGAATTCCAGATTTCGTCTTATATATTCATTCGTTTTATAACTAATTACAAATCACATAAATTAATAAATATCGGTCAATTAAGACATTTTACCTTTTGTATTCATCTATCTAATTTAATTTTCTAAGTAATAATTAAATATATGAGTAATTTCACACACAATCACACACACACACACACACATATTATATTGTAATTGATGATCAATCACATACATTACTATGTACGGAAACTTTATCAATTGATGAATTGGTAAACCAATATTATTCTATTTTAAATATATTTAGTCGATTGTTATATTAACTCGTTTACTTAATGCTAATAATTTCTTTCGTTTCTTTAATTTGCGATCCATATATACATGTCAAAGATGTTTAGTATTAATTCTTTTATATTTCATTCATTCATCACTAATAATGCATGACATAGATTAATCGATATAGGCCTAGACATTTTGTTTTTAATATTCATCGATATAGGTCGAGACGTTTTGTTTTTAATATTCATCGATGCATGTAAGTAAGTTATAAGTCGATCAATCAATTTACAAATAGATATATTTGATGATGATCAATTATATATACTAATTAGATTATTGCTTCTTCACAAGCGTATCCGCAAAAGAACCCGACCTTGTGGCCCTAGCGCTGCACGTTCTTAGATGCGGCTATACCTATATATATATACACACACTTTGTTGTACTACTTTAACTATATATATCTTATTATAGTATATGTTAGTATTCATTATTTGTATTACAAAATAAAGTGTTAACTGTTATAAGAAAAATCAAATTATGGTGGATGTCTACTCTTCCTCCTTGATCTTCTCAAATGCTTAATGACATATTCAATGACTTATTTCTATGTTTAATGACATATTTTTCTTCACTTTTTATGCCTATATAAAGGCCTTGTAATAGATAAGAAAATACACACAATTGAAGAAGAAAATCTCTTCCTTCTCTCTATCTCCATTTATTGTTCATGTTTTACTAAATTGCTTTTATTTCATTACAACATTTCTTATATATGTTTTACTAAATTGCTTTTATTTTATAACATGTTATCAATATGAATTGCTCATTTCATGATCTTCTACGTCAAGACTATGTAAATTATAAGCAAACAATGAGATCAAGTACAATAAAAAATGTCTTGGTTGATAATACAAAGATAAGTTTTACATCTATCTAAACCTATTCATACTTTGATATTTTACATCTATCTAAACCTATTCATACTTTCATATCTTTGCATTTACTTTATGTGCAGTATTTAGTTAAAATATTTTTTTCAATTGTATCCAGCGAAATAAAGAACTAGAAAGGTATGTCTTTATTTGCTACATCTCTTATAGGACAAAATTAATATTCCAACGTATATATATGTTCTAATCGTTTACATACTATGTTAGATAATTATTAAGGTAATTTAGTAAATAATATTTTTACCATCACATGATGTATTTCATTGAAAGAAAAATTATCAAATATGTAGGCGATTTTACGGTACCTTGCAAATTTGGCATTCGAATATACAATCAATATAAACTCATTATAGTTATAATTTATAATAGTCACGGTTATGCATTAAGCCTTAAATATTTTTGCTGGAAACATAAGGCTCATTCCTCCGTATTGATTTTTTTTTTGTTGTGAAGTTCTTATAGTCTTTGAAATATAAGTGGTTATAGGTTATCTGCACCTTTCCCCTAATTAATTTATTAAAATATAAAAGTGATTGTATCATTTAAAAAAAAATGGCATATATCCTAACTAACATTTTTGTTGCAGAGGAACTGTTTCAAGATTGAAATAGTTATATGAGTTTTCTTGAAAGTTAATTTACTTATGCCTATAATTATGAAGTAAATCCTAGTGAATTTTGGCCTATTATGCCAAAGATTGAGGGTAAGATGATATGTTCAAGTCCCAACGCACTATGTTGATGAAAAGACGTTGGATTCAAGTTCCAATGCATTATGGCCTAGCATGCCTTTATATGGGTAAGGTATTGGGTTTGAGTCCTAATGCACCATATTGATAATAATAATAATAATAATAATAATAATAATAATAATAATAATAATAATAATAATAATAATAATAATAATAATAATAATAATAATAATAATAACTAAAGCAAAATAATGTATTTTTTATGAAAAAGCATGAAGCTTGTCCCACTTGATTTGCTCCATTCTTGAAGTGAATGTGATAGCAGTGCATGATAAGTCTAAATAAAGACAAGTGGTTGACCAATGAATGTGAGCGAGCGAAAGGCCAAAATAATAATAGTTATCACTATGGTAATTATAAAAGGGAGAAATTCTTTGAAGAGAATGTGACTTGTGATAAACATTGAGATTGCATACTCATTCCTGAAAGTGAATGTGAAAATATATATGTGATAAAGATTATGCATAATAATATACTTGTGCATGGTTGGAAAAATACTACAACTCACCTCTAAGGGAGGTTTGAGACAAAGAAAGATAATGAATATTACTGTGTAGTTACATGAATATATCATTGGTCGCATACATGTGATACGCCAAAAAATATTTTGTCAAGCCTTATGAAAGTTATTAAAAGCAAAATTAAAGTAAGAAATTATTTTACTTATGATGATTTTGAACATGACAATTATTATGATATAATTCTCTTTGTGAAGGAGACATTCATTATATGGATGGTGTGACAAAAGATCTTGTAGTACAAAAGCAGTTAAGAGCTCTGAGAGAACTAATTTGTTACTACCCGGATGAATGAAATTATTTATGACATTAATATTGTAGTAAGTCTCAAAAGAAACATTCTGATTTACAAATATATTAGCCAAAATGGTTGGCATATTGAGACTATAAATAAAAAAAAAATTGAATATCTTTATATTACTATAATCATACCGGGTAAATATGAAAGGTTACCTGACTTTTCTTCTATTTGTACTACACAAGTATAAGCATGATGATGCAATCACAAGCCACAAGTAAACTAGAGGTTTATTGAAATAAATATTAGTTGGCATGACCGGTTGATCATCTCGGTTCAATTATGATGCGAAAAAATTAATTGAGAATTACATTGGCATATATTGAAGAAATATAAGATTCTTCAAGAATTCTCTTGTGTTGCTTATTCTCATGATATACCGGTTAAAGTTGGGATTGAATCCCTTGATTTCTGGAATGAATAAAAGGTGATAAATATATGGGGCCAGTCACCTTCTATGTGGACCGTTTACTATTATATAATTTTAATAGATGCATCTATTCTATGGTCACATGTGCATTTGTTATCAACTTGCAGTTTGGCTTTTGCAAGATTGATTGCTCAAATTATTAGAGCACAGTTCCAGAATATAAATTCTGATAGATTTATCTTCATAATACTAGTTTAAATCCAAGTTGATTTAGCAAAAATTGTATGCCTCGAATTATATCTAAACCATTGGTTATGAGAATAAAACTGTCAAAATAAATTTTGGTATGTGATGTATTATTTAATATACAACAGCACTTGTAGGCATCTAGCCAAGTTATGATAAGTTCTCCCTATCACAATCGGTTCGGGGTCAAGAACCAAATAATTTCCATCTAGATATATGAATGTGCTATATGATTTAATTGTTCCACCACAATGCACAAAGAAGGATCCCCAAACAAGGCCAGGGATATGTGTTGATGATCCCAACAACATGGGGAGAAAATGGGCAGATGAAAAAGTAATGAAAAAGTAATGCATGTAATGAATTATTATGAGTACATCTAGATACTCGTACGAGAAAATGTAAACTTGAAGTTCAAGTGATAATTCATTTGCAAAATATTGCCAGGAGTATTTGCTGACCCAAAGCTAAATGTCATGTTCAACTGCTAATGCTCCAAATAAAATAAAGTTTATAATAAATAGAGTCTATGGCATGCATAAAGCATAATAGACTAATCGGTTCCAAAGATAAAACTTCTCGAAGAAGGAGAGGAGCAAATGTTCAAGATGGTCATAATAAGGAAGCAAGTGCTCTAGAAGAGCACCACGACATAACACTTCATAAGACCTCATGGGAGAGGCTCAGGTACCTGAAAATAATAAGATAAAGAGATCTCAATAAGTTATGTCTTTATTGGGTAATAGTAGAACCGATAAAAAAATAATTGTCAACGATATTGTTAATATAATGTAGCGCTCAATATTATTAATATTGACGAGGATCTTGAGCTCAAATCTATCATGAAATTTGGAGAGATAAATGATTGGCCAAATAAAAAATATGCAATGAAAATTGATTTCACCTGAAAAATATGAAGTTGGACGGATAGTCCCAACACCTGAAAGTATAAAGCCAGTGGAGGTATAAATGTGTTCTTGTGCAAAAAAAAAAAAAGGTCAAGTCGATAGACATAAAGACGACTTGTGTCACAAGAAGATTTGTAAATATCCTGGCATTGATTATATAGAGACATGTTCTCCTGTGGTGGATGTCGCCATTTCAGGTTTTAATCTGGCAATATAAGAAAAACGTTATATGCGTATAATGAAAATCATTGAAGGATTTAAATTGTTTTGAAGCATATTAAGAAAACTAATAAATTTATTAAATAAAGCTTCAAAAATTCTTATACGGATTGAAACAATCAGGGCGCATGTGGTATAATCACGTGAGTGAGTACCTGTTGAAAGAAGGGTAGAAGAATGATTCAATTTGACCTTGTGTCTTTATAAAAAGATCTAAATCTAAAATTATTATAATCATCGTGTATGTTGATGATTTAAATATCATTGGAACTCCTAGGGAGCTTCCTAAAGTAGTAGAGCTTCCTAAAGAAGTAGACTATTTAAAGAAAAAATTTGAAATGAAAGATCTTGGAAAGACAAAATTTTGTGTTGGTCTACAAATTGGGTATATGAAAAATAGAATTTTTGTCCATCAATCAGCATACACTAAAATGATTTTAAAGTGATTCTATATGGATAAAGCACATCCATTCCGACCTTATGAAAATAATGAAGAGCTTCTTGGTCCCGAAGTACCGTATCTTAGTGCAATTGGTGCACTAATGTATCTTTCTAACATTACAAGGTCTGCCATAACTTTTTCAGTTAATGTATTAACAAGATATAGCTCTGCTCCTACAAGGAGACATTAGAATGGAATCAAACACATATTGCGGTATCTAAAAGGGACTACCGATATGGGATTATTTTATGGCAATGATTGCAGTCCCGATCTTGTTGGTTATGCCGATGCTGGGTAGTTATATGACCCACACAAGGCTCGATCTCAAACATGCTATGTGTTTATATATGGAGGCACTGCCATATCTTGGCGATCGACTAATCAATCAATCAT
This sequence comes from Nicotiana tomentosiformis, assembly GCF_000390325.3. NCBI lineage: Eukaryota > Viridiplantae > Streptophyta > Magnoliopsida > Solanales > Solanaceae > Nicotiana > Nicotiana tomentosiformis. The sequence goes on along the minus strand of NC_090814.1, from coordinate 100,332,927 downwards.
GGCTACTTCTTCTAATCATATTGAGATAATTGCTATTCATGAAGCAAGTCGAGAATGTATATGGTTGAGGTCTATAATACACCTTATTCGAGACAAATATGGTTTGAAGTGTGACAAACTACCCACAATTTTGTATGAAGACAATGCAGCATGCATAACCCAATTAAAGGGAGGATTCATAAAGGGGATAGGACAAAGCAAATTTCACCAAAGTTATTTTTTACACATGATCTTCAAAAGAATGGTGATATCAATGTGCAACATATCTGTTCAAGTGATAATATAGCTGATCTGTTCACCAAAACTCTACCGACATCAACCTTCAAGAAACTAGTGTACAAGATTGGGATGCGAAGGCTCAAGGATGTGAATTGATGCTCTCATCAGGGGGAATTAATACGTGTTATACTCTTTTTTCCTTACAAGGTTTTGTCCCACTGGGTTTTCCTTGCAAGATTTTTAATGAGGCAACCAAAAGGCGTATTTCTAAACATGTGTACTCTTTTTCCTTCACTAGAATTTTTTCCCATAGGGGTTTTTCCTAATAAGGTTTTAACGAGGCACATTATCTATGGACATCCAAGAGGGAGTGTTATAAGAAAAATTAAATTATGGTGGATGTCTACTCTTCCTCCTTGATCTTCTCAAATGGTTAATGACATATTCAATGGCATATTTTTATGTTTAATGACATATTCAATGACATATTTTTCTTCACTTTTTATGCCTATATAAATGCCTTGTAATAGATAAGAAAATACACATAATTGAAGAAGAAAATCTCTTCCTTCTCTCTATCTCCATTTCTTGTTCATGTTTTACTAAATTGCTTTTATTTCATAACAACATTTCTTATTTATGTTTTACTAAATTGCTTTTATTTTATAACATTAACGAATTATATTTATATTATTTAGATAGTAAATATTAATGTGATTCAAACGATTGATCATGTATGACCTATGAACCGACCGAAGTTGGTCGGTTATTTTCCAGAAATTACATCTACCGACCGAAGTTGGTCGGTCAAATATTTCCCTGTAATAACCGACTAACTTTGGTCAGTAAATTTAACTATAAATTTTATAAAATATTTTAAATGATAATATAATTATTTAAATTTAAAAATATGGGTCCACATTACGAACCGATGTTGGTCGGTAATCAAAAGGTACTTTGACTAAGCAAGCCTGACCACTGCGGTCAAATGTTTGACTAATACACCGACCAATTTCGGTCGGTATGTAATTTTAAAAAAATGTAAAATATTTTTTTGGTAGTTTCCGTCCGTTTTGGATGATATTTTGGTCGCTTTTGTTGACCGACCAACATTGATCGGTATCGCTTGGTCGGATATTCCCGGATTTCTAGTATTGCTTCTTCGTTTGTTGTAACACTTGCGATTGTTGGAATAGTCTGTTCCATCAAGAATAAATTAAATTCTGAAAGCCGATAACAAAATATCAACTAATGCTCTCAGTCGATGCTTTCTGGGATCATAACTTTTTGTAAAGTGATCATGAGATGAGAAATCTTATCACTGGAAGAAATTTGCCATCATGTTTATCAACTTATATCAATCAACTTGTAAAGGAAAAAATAAAAACCAAAGTCAAAAAAATAAAAACCAAAGTCAAAGGACGATGGATTTATGTGAAGGAAATCAAGGAGTATCTATAATATATTTCTTCAAAGATCAATCATGCTAAGACTCATATGAGTTTACACGGAAGACGGAATCTCAAAGCGATGAATTAGGAAGAAAGTGGCCAAATCGGGTTTTTATTACTTTCTCTATTCATTCTATGATCGTGTGTCTCTGTGTATGGAAAGCGTTGAGGAAAGTGACTGGGATTTGAATTGGCCGTCACCAACTCGCCATTTGCAAATAGTTTCATGAAGTCACACCACCATGTCTCGTCTTTCATATAGTGATATTGTTTCCTATACTAAGATGAAGGAATAGCAGTGATATATTATTTATGGTCAATTTGGTGTGGCTTGCAGAAAATATTCATCGGTTCTTCATTAACTGTTTGGGGTGGATGGCCTTGAAAAACCTTGGATATTTTCATGTAAGTTTACAGTAATACTTGAAGTGTTCTTGATATAATATATATATAGATGAACATATATGTGTTTGATTAGAGAAAGAGATTAAACTGTTTAAGCTGTTATAATAGTTTAGTTGGAAAACCATTTGGAAAGGGAATTAAAATTATCGTGATTTTCTATACCCGTTATGGAGAATAAAATCTTCATGATTTTCTACTCCTGCTTCGAGATCAAAATCTGCGTGATTTTTTACTCGTTCGTTGAGATTAAAGTCTTCGTGACTTTCTACTCATTTGTCGTAAATTAAAGTCTAAGTGACTTTATACTCGTTTTAGATACTAAAATCTTAGTGATTTTCTACTCCAATTTATTATTCGATTTGAAGATTAAAAACTTCACCGTTTATTAAATTTTATTGTGTCACATATTACTCGGTTGGAAGATTAAAAAACTTCACCTTATTGATTTTGATTGTGTCAGATTGGTTTGAAGATAAAAAACTTCACCATTTATTCTGGATCTGTCGTGATACAAACAAGAGTTCACGTGGTTGGCTCTACAAAGTAATAGAGGCGGTGAATGTGAATCTCCTTTAGAAGAAATATGTTTGGAATGTGGTATTTATTCATCAAATGACAGCCCCTTAGTCACCGCAATCTAATGGAATTGCAGAAATAAAGAATAGAACGTTAAAGGAAATGATGAATGCCTTGTTGATAAGTTCTGATTTACCCCAGAACTTGTGGGGGTAAAGCTATTTTTACAGCTAACTGAATACTCAATCGAGTTCCCCATAGCAAGACGCAATCAATTCCATATGAAATATGTAATGACCTGACTGGTCGTTTTGAGCTCTAGCGTGTCGTACGACGGTTTGAGGCCTTGGTAGCTTCACTTCAGGTATTATGACTTGTACGTATGATCAGAATTAAAGTTCGGAAAGTTCGGAGTGGATTTGCAATGAAAATTCTCATTTTGGAAGCTTTAAGTTGGAAGAGTTGACTAAGGTTTGACTTTTGAGTAAACGACCGCGGAATTGGGATTTGAAAGTTCTAATAGGTTCGTATGATGATTTCGTACTTGGGCGTATGTCCAGATCGGCTTTTGGGTGACCCGGGAGAATTTCAGTGCTTATTATGGGAAGTTAGCATTTAGGAAGAATTTTATAAGTTTGGGTTGAAGTGTATTTTAATGTTATCGATGTCCGTTTGGGATTCCGAGAGTGGGAATAGCTCCGTATGGTGATTCTGATCTTAGGAGCGCGTCCGGATGTGAATTTGGAGGTTCGTAGGTCATTTCGGGGTCATTTGACAAAAGTTAAAATTTTGAAGATTCATGAAAAGTTTGACCAGGAGTTAACTTTTTGATATCGTATTCGGATTCTGATACCAGAAATTGGAGTAGGTCCGTAATGTCAAATGTGACTTGTGTGCAAAATTTGAGGTCAACCGAACATGATTGGATAAGTTTCGACATCGAATGTAGAGTTTGAAGTTCTAAAGTTCATTAAGCTTGAATTAGGGTGCGATTCATGATTTTGATGTTCCTGGGTGTGATTAGAGTCCTCGACTAAGTTCGTATGATATTTTAGGACTTGTTGGTATATTTGGTTGGGGTCCCGGGGGCCTCGGGTGTATTTCAGATAAGTTTCGGGTGTTATCGGATCATTTTGGGTTACCTTAGATGATGGTTTCTGATGTCTAGTGTTGTTCTTCGCGTTCGCGAGGAGCCTCTCACGTTCGCAAAGAAGGATTTTGCTGTTGGGACTCTATTCTTCGCATTCGCGAAGAAGGAAATCCTGTTGTCCGTCGTCTGACTCTGGAAGCTTATATCTCGCAATATATAAGGAATTTGGAGATGATTCAAAAATAAAAGTTCTAGCCCTTTGTTTATAATTTTTAGAAAATCAAGCTATTTGGCATTTGGAGTTGCGTACAAAATGTTATGGTTGGTACACTACAAGCTATCCGGGAAGATGCTTAGAAATCACAAAGAAGAAATTTGTGTTGCAAAGGGCTGACTTTGGGAGATTATATCCCAAATTATATAAGGAATTGGGGATGACCAAAATAAGAAACATGTAAATCTTGGTGTCTAGTTTTCAGAAAGTTAAACCATTTGTCATTGGGAGTTTTGTACAAAAAGTTATGGCCATTATATTAGAGGTTGTCTGAGAAGAGTTTGGAAATGACTTTTGAGAATTTTGTTCATCGCGAACACATTGGGGGGATCGGGAATGCGAAAAAGGGTCGCTTGGGCAGTGTACAAGTTTGCAAAAACGGGTTTGACTCATTTAATCTCATTTCCTCCATGGGAGCCGACCTAGGAGCGATTTTGGAGCGCCATCTTCATCATCTATGTCAAGTAAATGATTCCCACCTATTCAAGTTAAATACTTGGATTATATATATATTTTTTAACATGGAAATTTGGGATTTTGGTAGAAAATCAAGAAATTGTTATTTTTGAATTTTGACCACGAATTTGAGCTTGGAATTGAGAATAAATTATATATTTGAGTTTGTAATGTTATGGGTAATGTTTATTTTCGAATATTTTTGGAATCCGGGCACGTGGGCCCGACGGTTGCTTTATCGGCTTTTCGAGCGGAGTTGGGAATTTGTCTAAATTGATTTGTTATGAGTATTAGAGTATATTTTTATTGGTTTGTACATTGTTTCACTAGTTTTGGAGCGGCGGGCACCGGTTTGAGGTATTAGAGGGCTTTGGAGTCGGTTATGGAATTACGGAGCAAGGTATGTCTCTTGTGTAACTCTGTAAGGGGAAAACTACCCCTAAGTGATATATTTAATGTGTGCAACTTGTTGTGGGGACTACGGACACACGAGGTGACGAGAGTCCGGACGTAGTTAGATTCATGTTATTGTCCGGGTAGACTTAGGTTCACATCATGTCGTACTTGTACTATAGGGATTATCCTTGCTCATTTAATTCTTTTATTTCACATTATGACTTGATACTAGATATGCGTAGAGTGATAGACTCGCTATGGTGGAGTTTTCGCGAGTTTTATTATTTGCCACGGAATAATGGTGTTCCTCTTACAGATTTCTCATGCATTATGTGTTGTCATCGAATAAATTTCCTTAAAAGTTATAACTCACATGTTCATTCGTGAGTGAGGGTGAAGGACCCATTTAAGCTTCTTATTCTATTGGGATCAGGTCGTTCGCCTCGACAGTTTAATATATGCATCTATGGTTCATGTCGTTCGACCCTCGACAGTGCACAAATTATATATTTATGTTGGATTGGGTCGTACGCCTCAACATTTTTATAAAAATATCCTCATGGAATCTTGCGTAATATTTGTCCAGATGCCAGAGTATCTGTGAGTTATTACTTGATTCGAATTATAACAACCTATTTGGTGAGGTCCATTATATATATATATATATATATATATATATATATATATATATATATATATATATATATGCTTCGGTTGAGGAGGAATTTGCTAATTAAGAGCTTGCGTTTATTGTAAGGAGAATAATTGTACCACATATTTACACTTGTTTATTTCATTTATTTACTCTGCCTCATATTTGTTCACCTCTTATTGTACGTGATATTATTGGGCCACTAGTGAGTGTCGATGTCGACCCCTCATCACTACTCCTTCGGGGTTAGGCTAGATACTTACTGGGTACACGTGGATTTACGTACTCATTCTTGTCGGAAAATGAGGTTCAAACTTTGAAAGAAGTTATGTCTTCCTTGGAAGAAGCAGTGGATAGTGAGATAGAATCCATATTTGTGAGTTAGTTGATCATACTCTAGGGAACAAACCATTGGTTTCCAAATCGATTTTCAAGAGGAAAATAAAAGATGATGCCATTATTGACACGTATAAGGCAAGACTCATTTTCAAAGGACAACGAGAAGGCCTTGACTATTTTAACACATACTCGTCGATTATATGTATTATATACATATGGGTGTTAGTAGCATTGACTACAGTATAGTCTTGAAATCCATCAAATGGATGTGAAGATAACCTTCTTAAATTGAGATTTAGAGGAAGAAATTTACGTGGAATAACCCGAGGGGTTCGTGGTTCCTGGAGGAAAAAAAAAAAGGTGGGTCGATATGTTAAGTCATTTACAGACTAAAACAAGCACCAAATAATGACATGCGATATTTGACCAAACAATATTATCAAATGGTTTCAAATTTAATGAGTGTAGACAAATATGTTTAGTTAAGAATACTTCAAATCATATAGTCATTATTTTATTATATGTGAATGATATGTTGATGAAATATTTAAGATGTTGAGGCTTTCAGCTTATGCATGACAAAAGCCAATGTTAGACGTAATGTCTAAATGATATAATATTTGAACTCCACCAATCCTTAGCGGATATTGATATGATAGTCGGTGAATTCATTACTTGTTCGGTCTAAGTGATGACTAGTGATGAAACTACAAATTCGAAAGTTGTTTACGTGCCTTTACAGAAATGATTTGTTCTTTTTGAACATTTATAATGTTTAGCTCTTTATGAAAGGGTGTCACTTGGAAGGATGTGACTTTTCATGAAAAGTGTGTTTGTATGTTTTGTATAAACACGATCGTTCATAAATGAATGTATTAATACGTTGGTCTATAATGAGGTGAACCAACCGATGAACATGACCAAAATCCATTGCTAGTTGGATTTGTTTCATGAATGAAGGTGCTATAATTTGCGTATCATATAGACATATGAATAAATGGCATACAAGTTCTTGAAAATGGCGGAGTGGTTGTAAAATGTATTATATATTAAAAGGTTATGGCCACAACTGATGCCAATCATTCCAACTATTGTTATAGTATACTATTGCCACATTAAATCTAGTCAATAATCTAATATGCAATAGAAAGTCAAGACTTATTAGTCTATGACATAAGGAAGTTCCCATTGAACAACCATGACAATAAAATGAGTTTTGGGATATTTGAAATATATCTATGACTATGCATTACACTATAATAAGTATCATGCGGTTATTAAGGGGTATAGTAGTGCAAATTGGATCACCGTATTAACCTAAACTAAATCCATAAGTGGATATACTTTTACAATCAGTGGAGGAGCGGTGTCTTGAAAATCGTCCAAACAAACGTGCAATGCCGCTCTACAATGGAGGTTGAATTGCTCCGGTTCTATCTAAGCCTAAAATTGGCACCTATATGCATACATTGCGATGGTCAAGCGGCAATAGGAAAGGCTGGGAGCATTACTATTCTATAGGGGAATTATCATAATTGACTATGTGAAATCAAGCGATAATGCGCCAGATCCATTTACAAAAGGCCTAACTAGAGAGGTAGTTGGAAGATCATCGAGGGGAATGAGACTATGGCTGAGGACATGTCATTGTGGCGGTAACTCTACCTAGAAGACTGGAGATCCCAAGATCTATGTTCAAGGAGCTCAAACAAAGTCATTAATGACGACATTGTCAAATAAAATTTCTTTTTGATCCATTCTCGTGATGAGACAATGTTTAGTACCAAGGATAAAGCGTTAAAGTTTTTTAATGGTGTCACGACCCAATTTCCCCTCCGGGTGACGTCGTGATGGAACCTAGTCTCGACAACTAGGTAAGCCTAACATTTGCGGATTAATGAAATGAAAACACAAATTTAACCACTAACTGTAGCAATAACAACATAATTGGGTACCATGCCGCTTGGCATGTATAATAACCAACTATTCAAAAATACACAACAATCCCAAAATCCGGAACATCGCGAATCACAAACTACAGAAGGAAAATCTAGTGTCTATATACATCAGAGTCTAACAAAAGAAAAATACAGAAGATAACGGACATGGGGAAGAGTAGAAGGGGACTCCGAGGACTGCGGATGCGGCAGATATACCTTGAAGTCTCTATAGTTGTTCTGTCTCACTGATAGTGCGGCTGATAAGGAACACCTGGATCTGCACACAAAAAATATGTGCAGAGAGTAGCATGAGTACACCACAATCGGTACCCAGTAAGTGCCCAGCCTAACCACGGTCGAGTAGTGACGAGGTCAGGTCAGGGCCCTAATGGTATATATATAATAATAAAGAAAAGCAAGAATGAAATATCACAGTAAAATAAGGACTAAAATTTAACAAGAAAGAATTCATAGAAGGTAACAGCTAAACACACAGAAATACAACAGAGGATCTCCCAAGATACCGTCTCATAGTCCCAAACGTAAATGTGCAGGGGGATCTCCCGGAATACCGTTCTGTAGTCTTAAAGTAAATATGCAAGACAGAGGGATCTCCCATAATACCGTTCCGTAGTCCCAAAGTAAATATGCAAGACAGGGGATCTCCTAGAATACCGTTCCGTAGTCCCAAAGTAAATATGCAGGGGGATCTCCCGGAATACCGTTCCGTAGTCCCAAAGTAAATACACGGCTCACACAATAGAATTAACAGCTACAACACGAAATCCTACAATTTAGACTAAGTACAAGTCAAGGAAAAATAGGAAATCAACTAGGCATGCTTCACAGAGTTCAATTAAGCAGCTAAAGCACGTAGACATGAGATATTAGACTAAACAGGATAGCTACACATATTAGGATAGCTTAATTAAGAATGAAGACATGCTAATACTCATTTAAATGGTATAACTCAATTTAAAAGAAGAACAAATTACTACTCACTAAAATAAATCGGGGTTTTACAACAATTATCCCATGTACGTACTCGTCACCTCACGTACACGACGCTCACATATCAAAACAATACCAAAGCCTAAGGGGATTTTCCCCACACAAGGTTAGGCAAACCACTTACCTTGAACCAAGCTCAATCAATCGGTCACAATGCCTTTTCCACGAATATCCGGCCTTAGAATGGCCCAAATCTAGCCAAAAGCAATTACATATTGATGTGTGGCTATAATTCCATAGTTTCGTACATTATTTGCCTTGCATTTTACATGCTTTAATGATAAATTACACTTTATTTGCGCGTAATGGAGTCTATTTTATGTGTAGGTGAATTGGAGATAAAAGTAGAGCAAAAGGGATACTTAAACGTTGAAAGTGTGCTTGAGAACAGTGAAAAGGAGAAAACTGGCAATGCTAGGCTTGTATGCAGGCATTAGGCTGGCGCTGCAAGGCAAAGGCCAACTTAACAAGGCACTAGCCTGGCGACGCCAGGCCTAAGGCGAGGTCCAGTCCGAGTTTTGAAGATTTATTTCATCTCCTGGGACTTGACCTACACCTTTAGGTATTTTCCTACACATATAAATAGACCTAAAAATGCCACTTTGAGGAGTTTGGCGACCGGATGCAAGAACATCACGTGGACAACTTTTGGAGGAGAAAATCATAGAGTTCTTCATCCCTTTATCTTTTCTTTGTAATTTATTTATCCAAAATACTTGGAAACTTGTTACTACGAACATGATTGGCTAAGCACTGTAGTTTCTAGGATTGTGGTTGACATGATTATTAATGCTTATTAATTACATCTTCGTTAATTCAGATTATCATTTTTTGGTTGTTTCTTTAATTCTAATTTTAATTTGTGAATTGTTGTAGCTACCAATTCACCCTACTATCTATGCTATGATTGGGAAAGCCATGTTTAGATTAGATTAGAATTAGAGAGAGACTGTTTCTGAACCCGTGGCTCGGGGAAAGATTTTGCGGTTAGGATATGGCTCGGGGAAAGATTTCGCGGTTAGGATAGGAATATACCTAACAATCTTGCTTAGTTTAATACGGTATTATATTCGTTCATGATAGATTCAAGACCATAGGAATATAGGGTTGATATATTATAGATAGACGGATAGTATTGTGGGAACATGCTATTCATATAAACGATCCGGTTAATTAGCAACCATAGATAATCTGGATTAACTAGTGTGATTACTGAACTTAATAGGATTGATAAACCAACCACAACCCTGGAATTTCCATCTCCGCTGAAGTAAAATCTCGTCATACAAAATTGCATTCTTGATAATTTAGTTGTTATTAGTTTAATTTCCGCAATAGTAGATTAATAGAAAAATATCACTCTTAAATATCTTGGACAATTAATTGATTTTAGTTTTCTTAGTTAACGATCAATCTAAGTCTCTGTGGGTTCGACATCCGACTTTCGAGTCACTTTATTACTTGACAACCATGTATACTTGCGTGTGTATTTGGTCCCAATAAGTTTTTTGCGCCGTTGCCGTGGACTTAATTATTGATTATTTATCCGAGTAAAGCTTTTAATTGATTTTTGTTCAAGTTTAATTTTCTTATTTAGTTAGTATTTTTTTCTTTTACTTACTTTCACATGGCATCTTGGAATGTAAATTGTTCGAATGATGGTTATTCTTATTTTGACGATCCTTGTCCATATTGTGGAGGACCCCACTGGTGGAAAAATTGTCAAAATATTACCGGGAGCGAGTTGTGCGTACAATCTCAATCCTTTGAGTGGAATATTTGTAATATGTGTGGTGGTCAAGATGGCCATTGGGATGATTGTCCTAATTCTTTTCATCCTTCTCTGAGCCCTTATTATGATCTTGCTAACAGTGTTTGTGAGTTTGATAAGGGCAATGGAGTGCAGGATATAGAACGTGATGCATATATTAGGGATATTCTGAGGCAAGTAGAGGAGAAACATGATGAACTCAAAAAAGATATGAAAAGAATGAGGGCGGCAATCACAAGAATGAAGGCCAATATCGAAGAATTGAATGAAGAGAGAGAGTACCAGCAAGAGGAAAATTTTGAAAAAGAGGATATTATGAGTCAAACTTGGCTGGTGGAACAAGCTGAAAGATTCGAAATATTTGAGGCTCAACGTGAAAAAATTACAGATGGGATAAAAGACTTAATAGAAGGAAGAGTTGAAGTGGGACAAGAGATCGAAAAAGTTGGCATTGCTATTCACGACTTGGGAGCTCAATTGATTGCAAAGGTTGATGCGTCTAATGCCCAACAAAATAGAAATGAGTTGTGTGAAGTTGAAAAGGAGCTTATACGCCAAATTAAGGAGCTAAAAGTGGAGAGTCAATCATTCGGGCATATGTTTGTTGATGATGCCTATGTTGAGAAAACTACACTAGAGTCATGTGAGGAAGTAGATAATATTATATTTGAAGACTCTAGTGTGTGTACATATGACGATGTAAAGAGTAATACAATTCTAGAGTTAGGTCATATTGGTCCTCATTTCATACATTTTTCAACATTGTGTTTGGATGATGACATGGAAATCGAGTCATCTGAGCCTTTGGAGGAGCCAATGGACGAGGAACGGGGTGCCTATATTCTTGAATTTGTTGTGCCAAAAAGCAAAAATTATAAGAAGTGTAGAGTAAAAAATTTATTGCTTGGCCTGGTTTTCTTTATAGCCCCACCGAAGGAGCATAGCCACAGGACCGGATGCCCTATTGGGGGTTCAATTCATAAGTTCCAGTTGGAGGCAAAAAAGTGGTTCAAGTCGTGACGCGAGGTTAAATCATGCGCTTGTTGGGAGGCAACCCAACTTTACTGCTTTCTTTTATTTTTTTATTTTTATCTTATTATTGTTGTAGTGTTTGTTTTTGTTTTGTAGGATTATGAGCATAGGAAGCAAAGCCATTGGAAGAGTGCAAAAGCGAGTAGATGGTGAGAACTAAGTGTGGGGTTCCACACAAAGGACCATGACTAGGGGAAGTCTGAGTACCCATGAGCCGCTATTGCTTCGGCCTTTTGCCTTTTAGATAGTTTCTTGTCCACCTTCGTTATTGTTTTGCTTTATTTGTGCATTGGGGACACTGCACTTTTGTAAGTGTGGGGTGGGAGAATTCTTTAGATGATTAGTAGTAGGATGTAGAAAAATGTTAATTTCTTATTTGTGATTTCGTAGTTGTGTAGTAGTGTGTAGTATCGAAGTAGTTAAGAAAAAAATCGAAAAAAAGAAATTGGACTTTTCCCAACGATGGATCTCCTAGACAATTTTCTTGAGGGATTTAAGTCTGAAAAAAGGACAAAAAGATTTTCTCTATAGGTAGTGTAGTAATTCCCCCTTGGTTTTTCTTTATGCCGCAGTTCTTTTCCAAAGGTTTTATTTGAACCGGGTATAGGTAGTTTTATTTTTTTAGGAGAGGAGCCATGGTGATGGGAATTGAATTGAAGCAATATCTCTTAACTTTGTTATGCCTTGAGAATAGTGAGTACTTTGGTTGTGACGCTTAGGCTCAGTTTTTTTACTCTTGTATAAGTACCTTAAATTGAATAATCTTAAATTTACTTAACTGCTCTGACTAGAGTGTCTTGATGAGTCCAATCCTGAGTGAGTTATGTACCATGTGTGCGTGAGGTTTGTATGTTATTCTGTGCATTGCATTTGATGTCTAGAACTTGCCCCGTGTGTTTACAAAGCGAAATAGTAGTTTTGTTCAGTCTTGGAAGTGATATAGGTATTTCTTTATTGAGCCAAATATATATATATATATATATATATATATATATATATATATATATATATATATATATATATATATATATATATTTCACCCGCCTAATTATTATGTGTCGTAGTTAACCCCGTTGAGCCTGTAATCCTGTTTATTTGGCAACCACATTACAAGCCTTACCCATTTGTTTGAATTAATCATCTATTTGATCCTTTTCACCTCTCATGAGCACTTGAATTGTTATAAACTTTGTAAAAGGTAAAGTGTGGGGTGGTTGGTTTGGCTTTTGAATGGAACTAATGTAATAAGGAGAAAGGTGCACTGTTTTGAAAAAAAAAAGTAAGAGCCCCTTGAATTGAAAAAGAAGAAAAAAATATATATAGTTGTATTGCTGTGAAAATATTCCGTGATAGTGGTGACTCTTGATGCAACTGTGCTTAAAGAAGTATGGAGTTAATATACATTGATGTGAAGGTGGGGTTATGGTTTGATATAAGTATGGGTTTAAATGTTAAAGTATATGTATTAAAGTGCTTAGGGAGGTGTAGTCACTCATATCCAAATGTATCCTACCCGACCCGCAACCTACATTACAACCAATGAAAGTCTTACTTGATCTTAGACTGAATAAGCTCGATTAGTCGAGTATTACACTACGGGAAAGCCTATGGTGCATCTTTTGTAGCATATGAATGTTATTTCTGAGAGTGAGTGAATTCTTTCTATATTGAGTTCCTAATTATTCTTAAATTTTATTGTGTGTGGAACTACTCTCTTTTGTTGTATGAGGTCACTTGATTCATGTGAAATAATGCGTGATAATTGTGAGTTAAATCTTGAGGTGAAGATGTTACACCCTTGTGCTTAGTCTATTTTAAGGATTCTTGCTATAATGAGTTAAGGGAATTGCTTAATAGGTTGTGTCTATAAGTGTAGTTTGATTGCTCGAGGATGATCAATGTTTAAGTGTGGGGTATTGATGTGTGGCTATAATTCCATAGTTTCGTACATTATTTGCCTTGCATTTTACACGTTTTAATGATAAATTATACATTATTTGCGCATAATGGAGTCTATTTTATGTGTAGGTGAATTGGAGATGAAAGTAGAGCAAAAGGGATATTTAAACGTTGAAAGTGTGCTCGGGAACAGTGAAAAGGAGAAAGCTGGCGACGCCAGGCTTGCATGCAGGCGTTAGGCTAGCACTGAAGGCAAAGGCCAGGTTAACCAGGCATTATCTTGGTGACGCCAGGCCTAGGGCGAGGTCCAGTCCGATTTTTGAAGATTTATTTAGTTTCCTGGGACTTGACCTACACGTTTAGGTCTTTTCCTACACATATAAGTAGACCTAAAAATGCCACTTTGAGGAGTTTGGCGACCAGAGGCAACAACATCACGTGGACAACTTTTGGAGGAGAAAATCATAGAGTTCTTCATCCCTTTATCTTTTCTTTGTAATTTATTTATCCAAAATACTTGGAAACTTGTTACTACGAACATGAATGGCTAAACACTCTAGTTTCTAGGGTTGTGGTTGACATGATTATTAACGTTTATTAATTACATCTTCATTAATTTGGATTATCATCTTGTGGTTGTTTCTTTAATTCTAGTTTTAATTTGTGAATTGTTGTAACTACCAATTCATCCTACTATCTATGTTATTGTTGGGAAAGCCGTGTTTAGATTAAAGTAGAATTAGAGAGAGCTTGTTTATGAACCCGTGGCTCGGGGAAAGATTTTCCGGTTAGGATAGGAATATACCTAACAGTGTTGCTTAGTTGAATACCGTATTATATTCGTTTATGATAGATTCAAGACCATAGGAATATAAGATTGATATATTATGGATAGACGGATAGTATTGTGGGAACATGCTATTCATATAAACGATCCGGTTAATTAGCAACCATAGATAATATGGATTAACTAGTGTGATTACTGTACTTAATAGGATTGATAAACCAACCACAACCCTGGAATTTCCATCTCCTATGAAGTAAAATCTCATCATACAAAATCGCAATTCTTGATAATTTAGTTGTTATTTGTTTAATTTCCGCAATAGTAGATTAATAGAAAAATATCACTCTTAAATATCTTGGACAATTAATTGATTTTAGTTTGCTTAGTTAACGATCAATCTAAGTCTTTGTGGGTTCGACATTCGACTTTCGAGTCCCTTTATTACTTGACGATCATGTATACTTGTGTGTGTGTTTGGTCCCAACAAGTATTTCATAAATACAACCATAGTAGACTCATCTAATTAATGAAATCAATACTTGGATAAAAAATCTGAAATTGGCCCTAAAAAGTTGACCTGGGCCTATGTCTCAGAATCGGGTAAAAGTCACAAAATCCGAAAGCTCATTCACTCACGAGTCCAACCATACAAAATTAATCAAAATCCGATTTCAAATGATCACTCAAAACTCAAAATCAACTCTTCAAATCCCTAGCCTCAACTCCCAAATTTCACCTTAAATACACACTAACTAGGTGGAAAAATAAATGGAGAAGCAAGATTATAGATAAAAAAAATAAGCACAAGGGACTTACCTCAAGAAATCTCGAGAAAATGCTCTCAAAATTCGCCCTAAACCGAGTTTGCAAAGTCCAAAATGACAAAAATCACGAAGCCCTTCGGTTTTAAACACTGGCCAGGCATCCCCGCGCTTGCGGAGCCTGGGCTCGCACCTGCGCGCCCGCTGGTGCTAAAAATATGGGCGTGTCACGACCCAAAATTCCCACCGTCGGGACTGTGATGGCGCCTAACATTTCACTTGCTAGGCAAGCCAACGTTAGAGAATCATTAAACTAATTTTTATCCCATTCAGTATATAATGAGTGCGGAAATAATATAAAACTGCATTAATTACTATCACCCGGATATGGAGTCACAATTCACAAGCATTCTAGAATTTACTACAAGTAATAGTCTTAAAGGAATACAACCATTTGAATGAAAATAATAGTAGAACAAAAAAAGATAGACGGGGACTTCAAGGTATGTGAACGCCGACAGATCTACCTTGAGTCTCCGGATAACGGTCCAATAGCAAAAATCTCGATCAACCCGAGCCGGTACCAAAATCTGCACAGAAATTGCAGAGTCCAGTATTAGTACAACCGACCCCATGTACTGGTAAGTGTCGAGCCTAACCTCGATGAAGTAGTAACAAGGCTAAGGAAAGGAACCTACAAATAAACATGTACAATTTAACAGTGTATATACAAATAACAGTAATGAAGAGCTATACATGAAATATCAGGAGGGGGAAAAATGTTGGGAGAAATAAAAGATAAAGAACTACAGCAGAATGATAACTGAAACAACTAATGTACTATGAATCAACAGGAACACGAATACAGTAAAGGAAAATTGCACGGTATCACCCTTCGTGATTTTACTCTCAATCTCACCATAAAATCAATAGAAACGGCACGACATCACCCTTCGTTAACTCTCATATCATGGCACGGCATCACCCTTCGTGCATTAATACTCACAATATGGCATGGCATCACCCTTCGTGCTTTTACACTCACAATATGGCACGACATCACTCTTCATGCATTAACACTCACAATATGGCACGACATCACTCTTCGTGCATTAACACTCTCCTTTATCATAATGCAATAAATAAATAACAACACGGAGATAGAATAACAAGTACAAACCTTACCTCAACATCTACTCCCGCAATATAAATTTTAATTTTTGAAATAAGTACTCAATTATCACCAAAGATTCGTAAACATGATAAGAACGATCAATTTAACAGCACTAGTATAAACACGTAGCAATTAGGCACATGAAAGAGATAATATAAGAAAAATGGGAGAAGCAGGGAAGACAGGTAAATTGGCGGCTTATAAGTACTCGTCACCTCACATATACGCCGCTCACTTGAATTTCACATAACAAATAGTCTGAGTTTCCTAGTTCCCTCAAGTCAAAGTTAGACACAACACTTACCTTGCTCCGAAGGCCACGTAATTCTCAAACACAGCTTTTCCTCTAGAATTCACCTCCAAACCACTCATATCTATTCAAAAATGACTCAATAATATCAAATACTGCTAAAAGAATCAATTATATTGCATAAATTAAATTTCCTAAATTTTCCTCCAAAAAGTCGAAATCGACCCCGGGCCCACTTGGTCAAAACCCGAGGTTCGGACCAAAATTCATTTATCCATTCACCCCCGAGCCCGGATATATAATTGGTTTTGGAATCCGACCTCAAATTGAGGTCTAAAACCCCCAAATTTCCGAAATTCCTAATTTCTACCCCAAACCCCTAATTCTACCATGAAAACTCTAGATTTTAGGTTGATAATTCATAAAATGTAATGGGTAACTGAAAGAAAATGGTTTAGAATAACTTACCAACACTTTGGGGAAGAAAACAACTCTTGCAAATCGCCTCTAGTCCGTTTGGTTTTTGAGAAAATGAATTTATGGCTTAAGTCCCGTTTTTGCATTCTGTTAAGTGCTGGGCGACGGTGTTTATCGCGATCACGTGTACACTGTCGCGTTCGCGAAGAAAAACCTCCTAAGGACTTACGCAATCGCGGGAGGCTCTACGTGTTTGCGGAGGTTTATCCCACCTTACCTTCGTGTTCGCATAGAGTTTTCCCAGGTCCCCTGCCCAGCCTAGCTAAAGCTACGCGTTCGCATTGGACGGGTCGCGTTCGCATAGAGCAACTCCCCCCAATGCTCTGCGTTCGCGACCATGTCCTCGCATTCGCGTAGAGTAAATCCTCCCCAGCCCAAGTTTCCCCTTCGCGATCGCGAAGCACACCATCATATACTAGATACAGCAGAAACACCAGATTTTTGCAAGTCTAAAATATCTCGTGGCCTATCAGAAACTCACCCGAACCCTCGGGGCTCCAAACCAAACATGCTCACAAGTCTAAACACATCATACGAACTTGCTCGAGCGATCAAATCGCCAAAATAACACTTAGAACTACGAATTTAATACCAAATGAAATGAAATTCTCAAGAACACTTTAAAATTTCTATTTTCTCAATTGGACATCCGAATCACGTCAAACCAACTCCGTTTCTCACCAATTTCACAGATAAGTCATAAATATTATATTGGACCTACACCGGGCTCCGAAACCAAAATACGGACCCGGTATCAATAATTCCAAACATTAACCAATTCTTAAAAACCATTATATTCCAGACTTTTAATTTTCATAAAGAAATCATAACTCGACCTAAGGACCTCCGAACTCAATTCTGGGCATACGCCCAGATCCCATAATTCGATACGGACTCACTAGGACCGTCAAAACAAGGATCTGGGCCCGTTTACCAAAAATGTTGACCGAAGTCAACTAAAATTAACTTTTAAAGCATAAATTCTTATTTTCATCAATTTTCAACATAAACGTTTTTCAGAAACATGCCCGGACTGTGCACGCAAATCGAGGAGGGTAAAAATGAAATTTTTAAGGCTTAAGAGCGCAGAATCAAGTTCTAAAACATTAGAAGACCTTTTGGGTCATTACATTCTCCACTTCTAAAATAACCGTTCGTCCTCGAACGGACATAGAAAAGTACCTGAGATGGTGAAAAGGTGGGGATATCTACTCCGCATATAGGACTCGGACTCCCAAGTAGCTACCTCAATAGGCTGACCTCTCTATTGCATTCAAGCTGAAGGGTAACTCTTTGATCTCAACTGGCAAACTTGCCGGGCTAGAATAGCCACTGGATCCTCCTCGTAAGTCAAATCCTTGTCCAACTCGACAGTGCTAAAATCTAACACATGGGACGGATCGCCTTGGTACTTTCGAAACATGGACACATGGAATACCGGATGAACAACTGCTAAACTAGGTGGCAATGCTAGCCTGTAAGCCACCTCTCCCACTCTATCTAGAATCTCAAAAGGTACGATCTACCTAGGGCTCAACTTGCCCTTTTTTTCCGAACATCATTACACTCTTCATGGGTGATACCCGAAGCAACACTCTCTCCCCGACCATGAATGCAACATCACGAACTCTGCGATCGGCATAACTCTTCTACCAGGACTGAGCTGTGCGAAGTCGATCTTGCATATTCTTGACCTTATTCAAGACGTCTTGTACTAAGTCTATGCCTAACAACTGAGCCTCCCCCGGCTCGAAGCAGCCAACTGGCGATCGGCACCACCTACCATATGATGCCTTATAAGGAGCCATTTGAATACTCGATTGGTAGCTGTTATTGTAGGCGAACTCTACAAGGGGAAATAACTGATCCCACCATCATTCAAAGTCTATAACACATGCACGGAGCATATTCTCGAAGATCTAAATAGTATGCTCGGACTGCCCGTCCATCTGAGTATGGAATGTTGTGCTCAACTCCACCCGTATACCCAACTCACGCTGTACTGCCCTCCAGAAGTGTAAGGTGAACTGCGTACCTCGATTAGAAATGATAGACACAGGCACACCATGAAGACGAACGATCTCACGAATGTAAATCTCTGCCAATCACTCCGAAGAATAAGTAACTCCCACAGGAATGAAATGCGCTGACTTAGTCCATAATGACCCAAACTGCATCGAACTTCCTCTGAGTCCGTGGGAGTCCAACAACAAAATCCATAGTAATACACTCCCACTTCCACTCAGGAATCTCTATTTTTTGAAGCAAACCACCAGGTCTCTGATGCTCACACTTTACCTGTTGTCAATTTAGACACCAAGCTACATATGCAACTATGTCTTTCATCATTCGCCTCAACCAATAATACTGCCGCAAGTCCTGATACATCTTGGATGCACCCGGATGAACAGAATAGCGGGAACTGTGGGCCTTCTCAAGAATCAGCTCATGAAGTCCATCCACATTAGGCACACAACTACGACCCTGCATCCTCAAAACTCCTTCATCTCCAACAGTAACCTTCTTGGCACCACCGTGCCGCACTGTACCTCTAAGGACAAGTAAATGAGGATCACCATCCTGCCGATCTCGGATGCGCTCAAACAAAGAAGACCGAGCAACTGTACAAGCTAGAACATGACTGAGCTTAGAAATATCCAACCTCACGAACTGGTTGGCCAGGGCCTGAACATCCAATGTAAGCGGCCTCTCACCAACTGGAATATATGCGAGGCTACCCATACTAGCTGACTTTCTACTCCAAGCGTCGGCCACCACATTGGCCTTCCCGAGATAATACAATATGGTGATATCATAGTCCTTCAATAGCTCCAACCCCCTCCTCTGCCTCAAATTGAGCTCCTTATGCTTGAACAAATACTGCAAGCTTCAATGATCCGTGAATACCTCACATGGCACGCCATAAAGATAGTGCCTCCAAATCTTCAGTGTGTGAACAATGGTTGCAAGCTCTAGATCGTGAAGAGGGTAATTCTTCTTGTGAACCTTCAGCTGCCACGAAGCATATCCAATAACCTTGCCACCCTGCATCAATACTGCACCCAGACCAATGCAAGAAGCATCACAATAAACTGTATAAGATCCTGAACATGTGGGTAACACCATTACCGATGCCGTAGTCAAAGCTGTCTTGAGCTTCTAAAAGATCACCTCACACTCATCTGACCACCTGAACGGGGCACCCTTCTGGGTCAACCAGGTCAATGGGGCTGCTATAGATGAAAACCCATTCACAAATCAACAGTTATAGCCCGCCAAACCCAGGAAACTACAGATCTTTGTAGCTGATGTGGGTCAAGGCTAGTTCTGAACTGCCTCAACCTTCCTAGGATCCACCTGAATACCCTCTGCTGATACAACGTGACCCAAGAAAGCAATTGAACTCAACCAGAACTCGCATTTTGAGAACTTAGCATATAACTGGCTGTCTCTCAAAGTCTAAAGAATGAACTGAAAGTGCTGCTCATGCTCCTCTCGGTTGTGGGAGTAGATCAAGATATCATCAATAAACACAATCACAAAGGAATCCAAGTAGGTCCTGAACACTCGGTTCATCAAATCCATTAATGCTGCTGAGGTATTTGTCAGGCCAAATGACATTACTAGAAACTCATAATGCCCATACCGAGTCCGAAAAGCTGTCTTAGGGACATCAGATGCCCTAATACTCAATTGATGGTAGCCAGATCTCAAATCAATCTTCGAAAACACCTGGGCACCCTGAAGCTGATCAAATAAATCATCAATCCTCGGCAATGGATACTTGTTCTTGACGGTGACTTTGTTCAACTGCCGATAATCTATACACATCCTCATCGATCCATCTTTCTTCTTCACAAACAACACAGGTGCACCCCAGGGCGAGACACTAGGTCTAATGAATCCCTTGTCAAGCAAATCTTGCAACTGTTCCTTCAATTCTTTCAACTCAGGCGGGGCCATGCAGTATGGCAGAATAGAAATGGGTTGAGTGCCCGGGGCCAATTCAATACAGAAATTAATATCCTGTCGGGCAGCATCCCCGGAAGGTCTGCAGGAAACACTTCTGAAAACTCACGAACAACTAGCACCGAATCCATGGAAGGAACCTCCTCACTAGAGTCACGGACACAAGCCAAATAAGCTAGACACCCCTTCTCGACCATATGTCGAGCCTTCACATAAGAGATAACCTTGCTGGTAGAAATACCAAGAGTCCCTTTCCACTCAAATCGAGGCAACCCCTGCAAGGCTAAGGTCACCATATTGGCGTGACAATCTAATATAGCATGATAAGGTGACAGCAATCCATAAAGGTATGGCATCAAAATCAACCATATCGAGAATTAGAAGATCTACACGAGTCTCAAGACTCCCAATGGTGACCACACATGAATGATAAACACGATCTATAACAATAGCATCCACCACTGGTGTCGACACATACACAGGAGCACTCAAAGAATCACGGGGTACAACCAAGTATGAAGCAAAATAGGATGACACATAGGAGTAGGTAGATCCCAGAACAAATAGAACTGAAGCATCTCTACTACAGTTGACTCAGCCTCAGGCCTGGCTGGGAAAGCATAACATCGGGGCTGGACCCCACCACTCTGAACTACATCCCTGGGACAACCTCTAACTGGCTGGTCTCCATCTCTAACGGCCTGACCTCCACCTCTAACAGTCTGGCCTCTACCTCTCGCTGCCTGACACCTGCCTCTGGCTGGCTGAGCAGGTAGTGCAGCAATTGGTGCTGGAACCATGGCACGAGAACTCTGATGTTGTGAGCTACCCGTTTCCCGAGGGCAAAATCTAGCAATGTGCCTCGGATCACCACAAGTATAACATAACCTCGGTTGTTGTGATTGCTAATCCTGAAACTGACCCTGTCGACCTGTGTAACCACCCTGATAACTCTGGAGTAGAGGTGCACTAATAGGAGCTGGTGGTGTACTGTAGGCTAGTTGGTCGGAATAATGCATCTGAGGGCCACGGCCACCTGAGGCACCGTGGGATGCCTGGAGTACTGAATGAAACGGCCTGGGATGAGGCACCACTGAACTCACCGGAATAATGAGGTCTCTTGGCAAACCCCTGACCTCCCAGGGTACGAACCATCTCGACTCGTCTGGCGGCATTAGCATCCACCTGAAAAGAAATCTCACTCCCAGTCTCCTTAGCCATCTGCAATCTGATAGGCTGAGCAAGTCCATTAATAAACCTCCCCACTCTCTCTGTCTCTCTCTCGGTTGGAAGCAGAAGAATAGCATGGCGGGACAAATCCACAAAACGCGTCTCATACTGAGTAATAGTTATACTGCCTTGCTGGAGACGCTCAAACTGACGGCGACGCTCATCTCTCAAAGTGATGGGCAGAAACATCTCTATGAAGAGCTGAGAGAACTGGTCCCAAGTAAGAGCAGGCGACCCCGCTGGTCTGGTCAACAAATAATCTCTCCACCATTTCTTGGCGGAACAAGTCATCTGAAATGCAGCAAAATCGACCCCATTGGTCTGCACTATACCCATGTTCCGTAGAACCTCATGACACCTGTCAAGATACTCTTGGGGATCCTCTTAAGGAGCACCACTAAAGTGAACTGGAAAAAACTTGGTAAACCTGTCCAATCTACACAAAGCCTCAAAAGAGATAGCTGACCCATATTCGGCATGTGCCTCAACAACCTTCTGAACTACTCCGACTGGCTGAGCTACTGGAGCCTGATACTGGGGAGCTATCTGCTCCGTAGCGGGAGTAGTGGGAGTCTGGGCTCCTCCTCCAGCCTGAGAGACTGCTGGTGCCATGGGAAATATGCCAGTCTGGGACACACTCTCCATAAGGCCCATAAACAGAGCAAAGCGTCCTGAAGCACTGGGGTGGCAATGAACCCCTCCAGAACCTGAGCTCGTCCAACAGGAACAGTCTGGGCTGGAACCTCCTCGTCAAACTCTATCTAAGGCTCCACTACTGGGGCTGCTACTCGGGCTCTTGGTTGAGCCATGTCCTTACCGCGGCCTCTGGCACAGCCTCATCCTCGACCTCTACCCCGCGTAGGAGCTGCCACTGGAGGCGCTGGCTGCTACTCAGCTGAGAAAGCGGTACATGTTCTTGCCTTCTACGAGAGAATAAGAGTAGAAGAGTTCAATCAGTATTGAGAAAACAGCATCGCACGACAGAGGAGAGTAGAAGTGAAAATTGTTCCTAAACTTCGTAGCCTCTAGAAGATGAGCACAGACGTCTCCGTACCGATCCTCTAGACTCTACTAAGTATGCTCGTGAATCGTGAGACCTAGGCAACCTAGTGCTCTGATATCAACTTGTCACGACCCGAAATTCCCACCGTCGGGACCGTGATGGCGCCTAACATTTCACTTTCTAGGCAAGCCAACATTAGAGAATCATTAAACCAATTCTTATCCCATTCAGTAAATAACAGCAAGTTAGCTAAGGTGAAATATAATAAGTGCGGAAATAATATAAAAACTGCATTAAATACTACCATCCGGATCTCGAGTCATAATTCACGAGCATTCTAAAATTTAGTACAAGTAATAGTCTGAAAGGAATACAAATATTTTAGTGAAAGAAACGGTAGAATAGAAAAAGATACACAGGGACTTCAAGGTCTGTGAATGCCGACAGATCTACCTTGAGTCTCCGGATAGCGGTCCAATAGCAAAAATCTCAATCAACCCATGTCGATACCAAAATCTAAACAGAAAGTGCAGAGTGCAGTATCAGTACAACCGACCCCATGTACTGGTAAGTGTCGAGTCTAACCTCGATGAAGTAGTGACGAGGCTAAGGCAAGGAACCTACAAATCAACTTGTACAATTTAACAATGTATATACAAATAACAGTAATGAAGAGCTATACAGGAAATATCGGGAAGGGGAAACATGCTGGGGGAAATACAAGATAAAGAACTACAGTAGAATAATAACTGGAACAACCAATGTACTATGAATCAACAGGAACAGGAATACAGTAAAGGCAAAATGCACGGCATCACCCTTCGTGATTTTACTCTCAATCTCACCATAAAATCAATAGAAACGACATGGCATCACTTCTTGCATTAACTCTCATATCATGGCACGTCATCACCCTTCGTGCATTAACACTCACAATATGGCACAGCATCACCCTTCATGCATCAACACTCACAATATGGCACAGCATCACCCTTCGTGCATTAACACTCTCCCATACCATAATGCAATAAATAAATAACAACATGGAGATAGAATAACAAGTACAAACCTTACCTCAACATCGAGTTCCACAATATAAATTTCAATCTTCGAAATAAATACTCAATTATCACTAGAAGATTCGTAAACATGATAAGAACGATCAATTTAACAACACTAGTACAAACAAGTAGCAATTAGGCATAGGAAAGAGACAATATAAGAAAAACGTGAGAAACAAGTAAGACAGGTAAATTGGAGGTGCATAAGTGCTCATCACCTCACATATACGCCGCTCACATGAATTTCACATAACAAATAGTCTGAGTTTCCTAATTCCCTCAAGTCAAAGTTAGACACAGCATATACCTTACTCTGAAGGCCACTTAATTCTCAATCACAACTTTTCCTCTAGAATTCACCTCCAAACCACTCGTATCTATTCAAAAATGACTCAATAGTATCAAATATTGCTAAAAGAATCAATTATATTGCATAAATTAAATTTCCTAAATTTTCCTCCAAAAAGTGAAAAAATCAACCCCGGACCCGCTTGGTCAACACCCGAGGTTCAGACCAAAATCCATTTACCCATTCACCCCCGAGTCCGGATATATAGCTGGTTTTGGAGTCCGATCTCAAATTGAGGTCTAAATCATCAAATTTCCGAAATCCCTAATTTCTACCCAAACCCCTAATTCTACCATGAAAACTCTAGATTTTAGGTTGATAATTCATAAAATGTAATGGGTAACTGAAAGAAAATGGTTTTGAATCACTTGCCAACACTTTGGGGAAGAAAACAACTCTTGATAAGTCATAAATATTATATTGGACCTATACCGGGCTCCGGAACCAAAATACGGACCTGATATCACCAATGCCAAACATTAACCAATTCTTAAAAAGCATTAAATTTTAGACTTTTAATTTTCATCAAAAATTCGTAACTCGAGCTAGGGACCTCCGAATTTGATTCCGGGCATGCGCACGGATCCCATAATTTGATACAGACTCGCCGGGATCGTCAAAACACAAATCTGAGCTCATTTACCAAATATGTTGACCAAAGTCAACTAAAATTAACTTTTAAGGCATAAATTCTTATTTTCATCAATTTACAACATAAATGTTTTCCGGAAACATGCCCAAACTATGCACGCAAATCGAGGAGGGTAAAAATGAGATTTTTAAGGATTAAGAGCGCAGAATCGAGTTCTAAAACATAAGATTACTTTTGGGTCATCACAGGGCGCACCTGAGAAAACACTAACCCCTGGCTGCCTCCGCTTCTGCGACCACTGGTCCGCATCTACGCTATCGCAGGTGCGGAGAAACCATCGCACCTGCGACCTCTACTGATCTCCACCCCTTCCGCACCTATGCTCAACCTATCGCATATGCGGCTAATACCCTCGCAAGTGCGATCATACCAGCAAAAGACCAAAACTTCAGAAATTTCTCAACTTTCATTCCAAGTTCGTTAACCACCCGAAACTCTCCCGAGGCCCCCATGAACTCAATCAAACATACCAACCAATCCTAAAACACTATACGAACTTAGTCGAGCCCTCAAAACACATCAAGCAACGCTAAAATCACAAATCATCCTCTGATTCAAACTTAAAGAACTTGAAACTTCCAAATTCGACAACCGATGCCGAAACCAACCAAACCACGTCCGATTGACCCCAAACTTTGCAAACAAGTCATATTCAACATTACGGACCTACTCCAACTTCCAGAATTAGAATCTGATCCTAATATAAAAAAGTCCACTACCAGTAAAAATCTCCAAAAATTCGAGTTTCGTCATTTCAAGCCTAAATGAGCTACAGACCTCCAAAACACTATCTGGATATGCCCCTAAGTCCAAAATCACCTAAAAGAGCTAACGGAACCGACCGAACTCCATTCCAGAGTCGTCTTCGCACAGTTCCAGCTACAGTCCAAATCCTAAGGCTTAAACATTTATTTAGGGACTAAGTATCCCAAAACACTCCAAAAAATAAACCAATCGAAACCTCCCGGCAAGTCACAATAGCAGAAATAGGTATAGGAGAAGCAGTTGATAGGGGATTGGAGCTATAACTCTCAAAATGGCCAGCTAGGTCATTACATCCTTCCCCTCTAAAAACAATCGTTTGTCCTTGAACGAGCATAAAGACATACTTGAAGTGGTAAAAAGATGAGGATAACGGATGCGCATAATATGCTCGGTCTCCCAAGTCGCCTTCTCAACCGGATGCCCCCTCCACTCAACCTTCACAGAAGCACTATTCTTTGACCTCAGCTTTAGAACTTGCCTGTCCAAAATAGCCACTGGCTCTTCAACATAAGAAAGATCCTTGTCCAACTGGACTAAGCTGAAATCCAATACATGAGCCAGATCGCCATGATACTTCCAGAACATAGAAACATGAAATATTGGATGGACTCCTGCTAGGCTGGGAGGTAAGGCAAGCTCATAAGCAACTTCCCCAACTCGCTGCAACACCTCAAAGAGACCAATAAATCTTGGGCTCAGCTTGCCCTTCTTTTCGAACCTCATAATGCCCTTCATAGGCAAAACCCAGAGCAACACCCGCTCTCCAACCATGAAAACAATATCACGAACCTTCCGGTCCGCGTAACTATTCTGTTTGGAAAGGGAAGTGCGAAGTCTATCCTGAATAACCTTAACCTTCTCCAAGGCATCTTGGACCATGTTTGTACCCAATAATCTAGCCTCGCCCGGCTCAAACCATCCCACTGGGAATTGACACCGCCTACCATACAGAGCCTCATACGGTGCCATATGAATGCTGGATTGATAACTGTTGTTGTAGGCAAACTCCGTGTCACGACCCAACTGGAGGGTCATGACTAGCACCCGGGCCATACTTGCCGAGCACCAACGTACATTTTATCTAACCTTCCTTATTATCTTTAAGGGCCGACAAGATCAATATAAATAGTAGACATGGATCATGAACATCCAACAATGAAAGATAATGTCATGAACATACATAACATGGGACGACAAGACTGTCAAGAACTATATATAAGGTACGAGCTAACATGATGCCATGAAAGACTATACAACAAAAAATCAGCCGACAAGGCATTCTAAACCATACATAAGTCGACACCTGTCTATGAGCCTCTAAAGTTACATCAGTGCTACAACATTGCCGGAACAGGGCCCCGACATACCCATAATGTCAATAACAAAAATGCATACCAAGACCACGGCAAGTCCGGAGAAAGGATCTTGCCAATAACGCTGAACCGGATAACCTACTGTGATGGGGGAGCTGCGTCTACCCGTCTATCAGGACCTGCAGCACGACATGCAGGGTCCACAAATAAAAGGACGTCAGTACGAATAAAGTACTGAGTATGTAAGGCAGAATAGCATAAGTAAGAACAATAATGTAAACAGTGATAGGGAATATACAACCTGTGACATCTGGGTACCTCTGAGGGCTACTAACATGAAATACATGATACATACATATATATATACATAAACTTTTAAAACATATGCCTTTGTGGGCATCATCATCATCATATCATACCCGGCCGTAATAGGCTCGGTAAAACGTACCCGGCCATCATAGGGCTCGGTAGAATCGTACCCGGCCACGTGGAGCTCGGTAAAACCCAACTGATCAGTGGTTGCACAATAGGTGCCATACCCGGCCAACTATAGCGTGGCTCGGTAGAGTAAAATAGATACATATATATGATGCATGCTGGACTCATTGGAATCACATTTTGAACCTTTTGGAGTGACGTAAGGTCGGTATCCTTCGTACATGTTATTAGGATTAACCCTTCATCAAGAATCTTATAAGAATAAGGAGCTACCAACAACATTGATAATATAAGAATAAGAGAAGTAACATCAATATTAATCGTTTCATAAGAAGGGCAGCAATGTAAGTACTGCTAGCTTCTAAGAGTAGAGTATCTTTGGGAGCTCGTTCATTACATTATGTACAATTGGAGTCGTGCAAAATAATGAAGGGGATAGCCTCACATACCTTGTATATACTGCCCAACCTCAAGCTATGCAAATGTCACGACTCCTTAGTCTACAATAAGACAAATGACACTATCATTTTCGTTTAAGCGTCGTAACTATTATGTATCGACCACAACCTATTTTACGATGAAATGGACAGCACCTCCCCTATTTATATGACTTCACACAAGTCAATACAATCACCAAACAGCCCAAACAACATCATTAATAATCATATTGAGCCTCCAAAACAGTCCACCAACCAACAACATTACTACCAAGCCTTTCGATATATATTTCACAAGTTCTAGCTTCAATGACTTAGCTGCAACTTGGATAATCTTAAATATCTATAGAGTAAGGGGTTCCTTACCTTTAAACAGAAAGAACAACTCCAATTTGACCTTAATGTTCCACGAAATATCCCTCAAATTCTGCCACAAGAACAAGGAAGCGAAACTAGCAATCAATTTGGGCTTTTCGGAACTAGAATTACTTTAGAAGACTTGAAATCACCTAGGGTTGATATTAAGAACTTTAAGGAGTATTTACAGAACATAAAACACTTAAAACAACCTCCAACACGAGCTGGAACAACACAAAAATCAGCAACAACAAGAAGAACAAGAAACTTACTAGCGCCACGGGATTCCCGACACTTGATTTGTGTTGTTTGCCCTTTGTTTGGGTCTTGGATCATGAGAGAACCTTGAGAGAGTGTTTTTAGGTGTCTAGGGTCTGAAGAGAATGAAAATTAATGAGTTAAAACGGGGTTAAAGGGTCTGATATATATCAATATATCTCAACCGCCTATGTGGGCCCCATAGAGAGCTGCTTGGCGCACTCTCACAAAAACGCGAATATCTCTCTATTCCGAGATCGTATCGACAAACGGTTTAATGCGTTGGAAAGTAGACTCATAGATCTTCAATTTGATAGGAAGATCACCCCATAATTCCATGTACATTGGGAGAAAACTGTAGTAACATTTGACCTAAATTTTATGTAAAATTATAAACATAAGTTGCGACAACTTTTATCGACTTTTGTTTCATAACTCTCTTGACTTCAAGACTTATGATATGGATATTATATTATTCAAATACATTAAAACATAACCTCTTGGGACAATTAATCACCTCTAGTTTTACCCGAAAATGCGGGTTACAACATCCTTGATTCGTTTCACTTCTAATACTTGTTAACCACTCTTATACACCCTTGTATCGTTTAAGACCAATAGGATTAACTTCTTATCATCTCAAAGATAATCTCTTCTTGGATTTACGTCGACTAACTTATGGAATGATCTAAGGTACGCAAATTTGGGTTGTAACATCCTCCCCCCCTTAGGAACATTCGTCCTCGAATGTAAGGGTTTATGGAGAGTCTAACTTATCGTGGATTCTGACGGAAATGTCCGGCTTAGTTTCCCCTATAAAATGGACACTAGCCAACCTTACAAGAAGTTAAACCCAACCTATGGCCTTACAATACTATACAAAGCATTATGGATATGTACATTATCTGCATATCACCATTTTGTATTAAAAAAATAGTATTCACAAGCTATTGCTTACCTCATAGAGCCGTTTCACTTTATAATACGTCTTGCTTTCCCCCGGCATCCTCGTTATCCTCACTCTGGAATAGGTAAGGGTATTTAGACTTCATCTCCTTTTCTGATTCCCATGTCATTTCTTCTATATTCTTGTTCCTCCATAATACTTTGACGGAAGCTACATCCTTTGTTCTCAGCTTGCGGACTTGTCGATCTAATATAGCCACTGGCACTTCATCATATGATAGATCCTCTGTAACTTGTACATCTTTGATAGGGACGACCCGAGAAGGGTCTCCAATACATTTCCTCAACATAGATACATGGAATACCGGGTGGACAAATTCCAATTCGGATGGCAATTCTAACTTATAAGCAACCTGTCCAATTCGTTGAAGAATTTTGTACGGCCCAATATACCGCGGACTCAACTTACCTTTCCTCCCAAAACGCATAACACCCTTCATCGGTGAGATCTTCAGGAAAACCCAATCACCAACCTCAAATTCCAGATCACGACGTCGGACATCGGAATAAGACTTTTGCCTGCTTTGTGCCGTCCTCAGTCGCTCTTGTATCACTTTCACCTTCTCAATGGCTTGGTGAATCAAATCTGGCCCATATAATTCTGTCTCACCGACTTCGAACCATCCAACTGGTGATCTACATCTCCTCCCGTACAGTGCCTCATACGGGGCCATTTTAATACTGGAATGGTAGCTATTATTGTAGGCAAATTCAATGAGTGCCAGATGGTCATCCCAATTCCCCTTGAAATCTAGAACACATGCTCGTAGCATATCTTCAAGCGTCTGAATGGTACGTTCAGCCTGTCCGTCAGTCTGCGGATGGAATGCAGTGCTGAGATTTACTTGTGTGCCTAAACCCTTCTGAAAAGACCTCCAAAAGTTAGCCGTAAATTGAGCTCCTCGGTCTGATATAATAGATACCGGCACACCATGAAGCCTAACAATCTCCTTGATATACAACTTCGCATAATCTTCAGCCGTGTAAGTTGTCTTAACTGGCAGGAAATGGGCAGATTTTGTAAGTCGATCGACTATCACCCAGATGGAGTCAAACTTATGATAAGAGCGAGGTAATCCAATAATGAAGTCCATATTAATCACCTCCCATTTCCAGGTCGGAATCTCTATATTCTGAATCAATCCACTGGGTTTCTGATGCTCGATCTTTACTTGTTGACAATTAGGACACTGGGCTACAAATTCTGCAATACACTTCTTCATGTTATCCCACCAATACTGCTCCTTAACGTCATGATACATCTTTGTCGAACCGGGATGGATAGAATATCGGGACTGATGAATCTCAATCATAATCTTCTCTCGCAACCCTGCCACACTAGGCACACATAATCGGCCCTGGTATCTCAGTGTCCCATCCCCTCCGATTTTGAAAGCTGTAATCTTACACTGCTGAATTCCCTCTCTCAATCTTACTAAGGTAGGATCTTCATATTGCCGTGCTTTTACCTCGGCTACCAAAGATGATTCTGCTGTATTCTGTACAGTAACACCTCCGTCATCAGAGTCCAACAATCTGATTCTCATATTGGCCAGCTGGTGAAGCTCTTTGGTCAACCCTTGTCTACCTGCCTCAATATGTATTAAGCTTCCCATTGACTTACGGCTGAGAGCGTCTGCCACAACATTGGCTTTACCGGGATGGTACAATATCTCGACGTCATAGTCTTTCAGTAATTCAAGCCACCTACACTGCCTCAAATTCAACTCCTTCTGCTTGAAGATGTATTGTAAACTTTTATGATCTGTGTAGATGTCAACATGGACGCCGTATAAGTAGTGCCGCCATATCTTTAAAGCATATATTACTGCAGCCAATTCCAAATCATGAGTCGGGTAATTCTTTTCATGCTTCTTCAATTGTCTTGATGCATAAGCAATCACCTTCCCACGTTGCATCAATACGCACCCCAAACCTATACCTGAGGCATCACAATATACCACATAACCTTCTGTTCCTTCTGGGAGAGTGAGCACTGGCGCGGATGTCAATCGATTCTTTAGCTCCTGAAAACTATATTCACAAGAATCAGACCACTGGAACTTGGTAGCTTTCTGTGTTAACTTAGTCAATGGTGCTGATATAGAGGAAAACCCTTCTACAAACCGCCTATAATATCCTGCTAGCCCCAGGAAGCTGCGGACTTCTGATGGTGTTGTAGGTCTCGGCCAATTCTTCACTGCATCGATCTTCTGAGTGTCGACACTAATACCCTCATCAGATATCACATGGCCAAGGAATGCTACTGAGTTCAGCCAGAATTCACATTTAGAGAACTTAGCATATAACTTATGATCCTGAAGGGTCTGTAATACTATCCGCAAGTGGCCCGCATGTTCCGCCTCCGAACGAGAATACACCAGAATGTCATCAATGAATACGATCACGAACACATCAAGATAGGGCCTGAATACACTATTCATGAGATCCATAAAAGCTGCTGGGGCATTTGTTAGCCCGAACGACATCACCAAGAACTCAAAGTGCCCATATCTTGTCCGGAAGGCCGTCTTTGGAATATCCTTCTCCTTAACCCTCACCTGATGATACCCTGAACGCAAGTCAATCTTGGAGAAATACTTGGCACCCTGGAGTTGGTCAAATAGGTCATCAATCCTTGGAAGTGGATACTTGTTCTTTATTGTAGACTTATTCAACTGTCGATAATCGATACACATCCTTAACGACCCATCTTTCTTCCGCACGAATAAGACTGGCGCACCCCAAGGTGAAGTGCTAGGCCTAATGAAACCCTTATCCAGCAAGTCCTTCAACTGCACCTTCAACTCTCGCAACTCTGCCGGGGCCATCCTGTATGGAGGGATAGAGATCGGTTGAGTGTCAGGCAATGCATCAATGCTAAACTCAATCTCCCTTTCAGGAGGCAGGCCTGGGAGTTCATCCGGGAAAACATCTGGAAATTCATTGACCATGGGGATTAATTGTAGAGTAGGAGGCTTTGCCTCCACATCCCTCACGCGAACAAGATGATAAATGTAACCTTTTGAGATCATCTTCCTTGCCTTAAGATAGGAAATAAACCTACCTTTCGGCGTTGCAATATTCCCCTTCCATTCAATGGCGGGTTCATCAGGAAACTGAAACCTAACCATCTTCGTACGACAGTCAACATTTGCATAGCATGAGGCCAACCAGTCCATTCCCATTATCACATCGAAATCAACCATTTCTAACTCAAATAAATTTGCCGAGGTTTTATGACTACAAATCATCACAGTGCAACCCTTATATACCCTTCTAGCAATCACAGAATCTCCTATCGGAGTGGATATCGCAAGTGGTTTACTTATCAATTTAGGTTCAATGCCAAACTTATTAGCCACAAAGGGTGTAACATATGATAAGGTAGACCCCGGATCAATTAGTGCATATACATCATAAGAAAACACAGACAATATACCTGTAATGACATCCGGAGATGACTCGAGATCTTGTCGACCTACTAGAGCATAGGTTCGATTTTGAGCACCACTCGAACTCGGCATTGTACCTCTACCTCTACCACGACCTGTCGACTGTTGAAAACCTTGTGTTGGAGGTCGAACTGATAAGGAAGAACCAGACACAGATCCAGTCGGCTGAGCCATACCACCACCTCCTCTGTTAGGACAATCCCGCATCATATGGCCATGCTGTCCGCAAGAATAGCACGCATCGGAACCTCGACGGCACAGTCCAAAGTGGGCCTTGCCGCACTGATCACAACGAGGTGTTGGGGGTCTCGTTTGACTAGTATCTCTATGAAATTGTGAGCCTGATGCCCTCGAACTCTGACCTGAACCAGAATAGGTAAATCGATCATACCGAGGCCTCTGAAACTGTGGAGGAGCACTAGCTATAGGTGGCGTCGAACTCCTCAAATATTGGGGCCTGATACTGCCTCTGAACTCATTAGAATACCCTGCCAATCTCGCCCTCTTATGCTGGCCCCTATCCTGCTCCCTATCTGCCCTTTGCTGGCGCTTACGATCCTCTAGGGTCTGGGCATAAGCCTGAATACGGGAAATATCCATGCCCTCTACCAAGGAGGCTGTTGTGCACTCATTTATCAGATGTGGTCCCAACCCGTTCACGAACAGATGCACCCTATCACTCATCTCTGACACCATATGGGGAGCATACCTTGCTAAAGAGTCAAACTGTATACTATACTCTCGTACACTCATATTACCCTGTCGAAGGTTCAAGAACTTATCAGCTCTAGCTCGTCGTATCTCAACTGGCAAGTAGTGACGAAGAAAGGCCTCAGAAAATTCCTTCCACACGGCTGGAGGAGCGTTCGGACCCCTAGATCTCTCCCAACTATCATACCAGAAAATGGCTAAATCCCGTAACCGATAAGAAGCCAACTCTACTGCCTCCGTATCACTAGCATGCATAACCCGCAATGTACGATGAACCTGATCAATAAATGTTTGTGGGTCCTCCTTGGGGTCTGATCCGGTAAACACTGGAGGGTCTAGGCTAATAAAATCACGAACTCTCGCACTAACTGGTTTATCAGCAGCACCGGTATTCTGCCTTTGAGCCTGAGCAGCTACCAAGCTAGTCAACAACTGCACTGCACTGCGCATATCGTGGTCTGTAGTGCCAGACGGTGGAACTGGATGTACTGGGTGCCTCCTAATATCCTCTGGAGGAGACGGAGAGGTATGAGATGGCATCTCACTCTGAGCCTCACTTTGGCCTGCTCTGGCTGGAGGCACCTGAATGTTACCCTCGCCCACAGCTATATCAAGCCGTTTACTAATCGCTTGCTTCCTAGTCGAAGGCATCGCTGAAAGAAATCAATGTGAATATTAGATATGAACATTTACGACTCAACTCTACGAACGATCTAGATTTAGGAAGAAGGTAACAACCCTAGATGTCACGTAGCCTCCTGATTATAAATGTGGCGCGCTACACATCCATAATCAAAACTCTACTAGACACGGCTCATAGACAATCCTAGGACAGACTTGCTCTGATACCAAGTTTGTCACGACCCAACTGGAGGGTCATGACTAGCACCCGGGCCATACTTGCCGAGCACCAACGTACATTTTATCTAACCTTCCTTATTATCTTTAAGGGCCGACAAGATCAATATAAATAGTAGACATGGATCATGAACATCCAACAATGAAAGATAATGTCATGAACATACATAACATGGGACGACAAGACTGTCAAGAACTATATATAAGGTACGAGCTAACATGATGCCATGAAAGACTATACAACAAAAAAATCAGCCGACAAGGCATTCTAAACCATACATAAGTCGACACCTGTCTATGAGCCTCTAAAGTTACATCAGTGCTACAACATTGCCGGAACAGGGCCCCGACATACCCATAATGTCAATAACAAAAATGCATACCAAGACCACGGCAAGTCCGGAGAAAGGATCTTGCCAATAACGCTGAACCGGATAACCTACTGTGATGGGGGAGCTGCGTCTACCCGTCTATCAGGACCTGCAGCACGACATGCAGGGTCCACAAATAAAAGGACGTCAGTACGAATAAAGTACTGAGTATGTAAGGCAGAATAGCATAAGTAAGAACAATAATGTAAACAGTGATAGGGAATATACAACCTGTGACATCTGGGTACCTCTGAGGGCTACTAACATGAAATACATGATACATACATATATATATACATAAACTTTTAAAACATATGCCTTTGTGGGCATCATCATCATCATATCATACCCGGCCGTAATAGGCTCGGTAAAACGTACCCGGCCATCATAGGGCTCGGTAGAATCGTACCCGGCCACGTGGAGCTCGGTAAAACCCAACTGATCAGTGGTTGCACAATAGGTGCCATACCCGGCCAACTATAGCGTGGCTCGGTAGAGTAAAATAGATACATATATATGATGCATGCTGGACTCATTGGAATCACATTTTGAACCTTTTGGAGTGACGTAAGGTCGGTATCCTTCGTACATGTTATTAGGATTAACCCTTCATCAAGAATCTTATAAGAATAAGGAGCTACCAACAACATTGATAATATAAGAATAAGAGAAGTAACATCAATATTAATCGTTTCATAAGAAGGGCAGCAATGTAAGTACTGCTAGCTTCTAAGAGTAGAGTATCTTTGGGAGCTCGTTCATTACATTATGTACAATTGGAGTCGTGCAAAATAATGAAGGGGATAGCCTCACATACCTTGTATATACTGCCCAACCTCAAGCTATGCAAATGTCACGACTCCTTAGTCTACAATAAGACAAATGACACTATCATTTTCGTTTAAGCGTCGTAACTATTATGTATCGACCACAACCTATTTTACGATGAAATGGACAGCACCTCCCCTATTTATATGACTTCACACAAGTCAATACAATCACCAAACAGCCCAAACAACATCATTAATAATCATATTGAGCCTCCAAAACAGTCCACCAACCAACAACATTACTACCAAGCCTTTCGATATATATTTCACAAGTTCTAGCTTCAATGACTTAGCTGCAACTTGGATAATCTTAAATATCTATAGAGTAAGGGGTTCCTTACCTTTAAACAGAAAGAACAACTCCAATTTGACCTTAATGTTCCACGAAATATCCCTCAAATTCTGCCACAAGAACAAGGAAGCGAAACTAGCAATCAATTTGGGCTTTTCGGAACTAGAATTACTTTAGAAGACTTGAAATCACCTAGGGTTGATATTAAGAACTTTAAGGAGTATTTACAGAACATAAAACACTTAAAACAACCTCCAACACGAGCTGGAACAACACAAAAATCAGCAACAACAAGAAGAACAAGAAACTTACTAGCGCCACGGGATTCCCGACACTTGATTTGTGTTGTTTGCCCTTTGTTTGGGTCTTGGATCATGAGAGAACCTTGAGAGAGTGTTTTTAGGTGTCTAGGGTCTGAAGAGAATGAAAATTAATGAGTTAAAACGGGGTTAAAGGGTCTGATATATATCAATATATCTCAACCGCCTATGTGGGCCCCATAGAGAGCTGCTTGGCGCACTCTCACAAAAACGCGAATATCTCTCTATTCCGAGATCGTATCGACAAACGGTTTAATGCGTTGGAAAGTAGACTCATAGATCTTCAATTTGATAGGAAGATCACCCCATAATTCCATGTACATTGGGAGAAAACTGTAGTAACATTTGACCTAAATTTTATGTAAAATTATAAACATAAGTTGCGACAACTTTTATCGACTTTTGTTTCATAACTCTCTTGACTTCAAGACTTATGATATGGATATTATATTATTCAAATACATTAAAACATAACCTCTTGGGACAATTAATCACCTCTAGTTTTACCCGAAAATGCGGGTTACAACATCCTTGATTCGTTTCACTTCTAATACTTGTTAACCACTCTTATACACCCTTGTATCGTTTAAGACCAATAGGATTAACTTCTTATCATCTCAAAGATAATCTCTTCTTGGATTTACGTCGACTAACTTATGGAATGATCTAAGGTACGCAAATTTGGGTTGTAACATCCTCCCCCCCTTAGGAACATTCGTCCTCGAATGTAAGGGTTTATGGAGAGTCTAACTTATCGTGGATTCTGACGGAAATGTCCGGCTTAGTTTCCCCTATAAAATGGACACTA
Organism: Nicotiana tomentosiformis; assembly: GCF_000390325.3. NCBI lineage: Eukaryota > Viridiplantae > Streptophyta > Magnoliopsida > Solanales > Solanaceae > Nicotiana > Nicotiana tomentosiformis. The sequence continues at coordinate 100,295,584 of NC_090814.1, read as the reverse complement.
GCCAACCTTACAAGAAGTTAAACCCAACCTATGGCCTTACAATACTATACAAAGCATTATGGATATGTACATTATCTGCATATCACCATTTTGTATTAAAAAGAATGGGTAATCATCACAGGAATGAAATGAGCTGACTTAGTCAGCCTATCCATAAATATTTCAAACTGCATCAAACCTCTATTGAGTCTGTGGGAGTCCAACAACGAAATCCATAGTGATTTGCTCCCATTTTCACTCCGGAATCTCTAACTTCTGAAGCAACCCACCTGACCGTTGATTCTCATACTTCACCTCCTCGCAATTTAGGCACCGAGCAACATACTCCACTATGTCTTTCTTCATTCTCCTTCACCAGTAATGTTTCCTCAAGTTCTGATAGATCTTCGTGGCAACCGGATGAATAGAGTACTACGAGCTATGAGCCTCCTGAAGAATCAACTCATGCAACCCATCTATATTAGGCACACATAGCCTTCCCTGCATCCTTAATGCACCATCATCCCCAATAGTGACCTCCTTAGCATCACCGTGTTGAACCGTGTCCTTAAGGACAAGCAGGTGGGGTCATCATATTGACGCTCCCTGATGTGATCATAAAGTGATGACCGAGAGACCACGCAAGCCAATACTCGACTCGTCTTAGAAATATCCAATCTCAAAAACTGGTTGGCTAAGGCCTGAACATCCAATGCTAAGGGTTTCTCTGCTGCTAGAAGATATGCTAAACTCCCCAAACTCTCCACTCGGCAACTCAAAGCATCGGCCACCACATTGGCCTTCCCCGGGTGGTACAAAATGGTGATATCATAGTCCTTAAGTAGTTCCAACCACCTCCGCTGACACAAGTTAATATCCTTTTGCTTGAACAGATGCTGCAAACTCCGATGATTGGTGTAAATCTAATAATGAACACCGTACTGCATGAACAATAGTTATTGACTCAAAGTCGTAGACATGATAGTTCTTCTCATGCACCTTCAGCTGTCTGGACGCGTAAGCAATCACCCTACCATCTTGAATCAATACTGCACCGAGATCAATCCGCGATGCATCACAATATACAGTATCAGACCCTGAACCTGTAGGCAATACCAATACTGGGGCTATAGTCAAAGTTGTCTTGAGCTTCTGAAAGCCCTCCTCCCATTCCTCTGTCCACCTGAACGGAGCACCCTTATGGGTCAGCATGGTCATAGGTATTGCAATAGATGAGAATCCCTCAATGAACCAACGGCAATACCTCGCCAGACCAAGAAAACTCCGGATCTCTGTAACTAAGGACGGTCTGGGCCAACTCTGCACTGCTTCAATCTTCTTTGGATCCACTTGGATCGCATCACTCGATATTATATGACCCAAGAATGCCACTGAGTCTAGCCAGAACTCACATTTTGAAAATTTTGCATATAATTTCTTTTCTCTCAAAGTCTGGAGCATAGTCCTCAGGTGATGCTCATGATCTTCCCGAGTCCGGGAGTACACTAGAATGTCGTCAATGAACACTATGATGAAAGAGTCAATATAGGGCCCGAACACACTATGCATCAAGTGCATAAAAGTTGTTGGGGCATTGGTCAGCCCAAACGACATCACAAGGAACTCATAGTGGCCATACCGAGTCCTAAAGGCAATCTTCGGGATATCTGGCTCCCAAATCTTTAACGGATGATAGCATGAGCGTAAGTCAATCTTGGAGAACACTCTGGCACCCTGTAACTGATCAAATAAGTCATCAATACGAGGCAATGGATACTTGTTCTTCACTGTGACTTTGTTCAACTGGCGGTAATCAATACACTTCCACATAGAACCATCCTTCTGCTTCACAAACAAGACAGGAGCACCCCAAGGTGACACACTGGGCCAAATAAAGCCCTTATCAAGCAACTCCTGTAACTACTCCTTAAACTCCTTCAATTCAGGAGGAGCCATACGATATGTAGGAATAGAGATAGGCTGAGTTCCCGGTAATAAATTAATGCCAAAATCAATATCTCTGTTGGGCGGCATGCCCGTAAGATCAGTTGGAAACATATCTGGAAAGTCCCTCACTACTGGGACTGACTTAACTGTACAGGTATCAATACTGGCATTTCTTACATAAGATAGATATGCGTCACACCCCTTCTCAACCATTCGTTGAGCTTTAAGAAATGAAATAACACTGCTGGGAGTATACTCTAAGATACTTCTCCACTATAACCATGGTAATCCTGGCATATCCAACGTCACAGTTTTAGCATGACAATCATGAATAACATAATGGGGCGAAAACCAGTCCATGCCCAAAATAACATCAAAAATCTACCATGTTGAGCAATAATAAATCAGCTCTGGTCTCAAAACCACTAAGAGCAATCAAACATAACCGATATATATAGTCCATAACAAGAGAATCTCCCACAGGAGTAGACACATAAATAGGGGAACTCAAAGAATCCCGAGATACGCCCAAATACGGGGAAAATTAAGAGGACACATAAGAATATGTAGATCATGGGTCAAATAATACCGACGCATCTCTATGACAGACCGGGACAATACCTGTAATGACAGAATCAGAAGCAAATGCCTCTGTACAATCAGGAAGGGCATAATATCTGGCCTGGCCTCCCCCTCTAGGGCAACCTCTACCTCCCCGACCTCCACCTTGAGCTGGTTGAGTAGGTGGGGTGGTAGCTGGTGTTGTAATCATAGCCTGAGGACCTGGTGGAGCACGTTGTGGCTGAGAAGTCAGTGGAGGTGCACCCCTCCTAAATCTGGGGCAATCCCTTACCATATGGAGAGTGTCGCCACACTCAAAACAAGCTCTGGGAGGGCGTGGATGTTGTAACTGGCTCGGGCCAGGCCTGCTAGACTGGCCGCTAATAACACCCCGAGCAGGAGGCACACTAGATACTGGCGGTTCATAATAAGCCTCCTAGGGCCTAGAATGAGCTGGAACACCGCTGGCTGCTGGAAGAGCTGAATGAATGGGGAGACTCACATAACCCCTATCATGGCGAGATGCTGGGGAACAAGCTCCAGAATAATTACCAGTCTCTCGAGACCTCTTGGCCTCTCTCTCCTCTCTATCCCAGGTAAGCATGCCCTATAATCTCCTGGAAATACTTACAACCTGCTGAGGTGGAGTCCCTCAATAAACAGTCAAACCCTCTCTCGAACTGTGGTAACCGAGCATGTCGGGCCAAGTCACTGAAACGGACTGCATACTCTGACACAGTCATAGCACCGTGGTGCAGCTGCTCAAACTCTGCATGCCATTAGTCCCTGAGGCTCTAAGGGACATACTCTATCAAAAACATATCCGAGAATTGAGTCCATATAAGTGAAGCTGCCTCAGCCAGACTACTCAACTCATAAGCACGCCACCACTGATAGGCTGCTCCTCTAAGATGGAATGTAGTAAAATAAATCCCACTCCACTCCGCTACGCCCATTGTACGGAGAATACGATGACAATCCTCCAGAAAACCCTGAGCATCATCTATAGCCAATCCACTGAAGGTAGGTGGGTGGTACTTCTTGTACCTCTCGAGTATGAGCTGCTCCACCTCAGAAGTTGCTGCCCTAACCTCGGGTTGAGCTAGAGCTACTGGCTGTATTGGTACAATCTCTAGAACCTGGTCGACCTGAACCCGCTACTCTGGAGTACTGGTGACGGGATTTTGTCCTCCTCCCCTGGCCTGAGATGTGGTAGGAGCAAGTGGAATCAATCTAGCCTGAGCTAAGGTGCTGAACATGCTCAGAAACTGGGCTAGAGTCTCCTGGAGGGCTGGTGCAGAAACAAATGCCTCAGGTGTCTGCCCTCCAGTTGGAGCTACTAGGGGCTCTTCTGTAGAAGCTAGTGCGGGTGCTCTAGCTTCACCACGTAGATGTCCTCGGCCTCTACCCCGGCCCGACCTCTCGCGGCTCTAGCAGGGGGCGCGAGTGCTTTGTCATCAGATCTGCATGTACGTGTTCTCATCATCTGTGAGAGAATATAATACAGGAGTTTAGAATTTTTGAAGTCAACAATTTTCCCACGACAAGGAATCAAAGTAGTGAAATTTTCCTAACAGTTCCATAGCCTCCCGAAGATAAGTATAAACGTCTCCGTACCGATCAGCGAGACTCTAATAAACTGGCTTGTGACTCACGACACCTATGAACCTAGAGCTCTGATACCAACTTGTCATGACCCAATTTCCCCTCTGTGTGACGTCGTGATGGTACCTAGTCTCTACAACTAGGTAAGCCTAACATTTGCGGAATAATGAAATGAAAACATAAATTTAACCACTAACTGTAGAAATAACAACATAACTGGGTACCATGCCGTTTGACATGTACAATAACCAACTATTCAAAAATACACAACAATCCCAAAACCTGAAATATCGCGAATCACAACCTACAGAAGGAAAATCTACTGTGTATATACATCAGAGTCTAACAAAAGAAAAATACAGAAGATAATGGACATGGGGAAGATTAGAAGGGGACTTCGAGGTCTGCGGACGCGGAAGATATACCTTGAAGTCTCCATAGTTGTCCTGACTCACTGATAGTACGACTGATAAGGAACACCTGGATCTGCACACAAAAAACATGTGCAGAGAGTAGCATAAGTACACCATAATCGGTACCCAGTAAGTGCCAAGCCTAACCTCGATCGAGTAGTGACGAGGTCAGGTCAGGGCCATAGTGGTATATATATAATAATAAAGCAAGGCAAGAATGAAATATCGTAGTAAAATAAGGACTAAAATTTAACAAGAAAGAATTCATAGAAGGTAACAACTCAATACATAGAAATACAACAGAGGATCTCCCGAGATACCGTCTCGTAGTCCCAAACGTAAATGTGCAGGGGGATCTCCCGAAATACCGTTATGTAGTTCCAAAGTAAATATGCAAGACATGGGGATCTCCCGGAATACCGCTCTGTAGTGCCAAAGTAAATATGCAAGACAGGGGGATCTCCCAAAATACCAATCTGTATTCCTAAAGTAAATATGCAGAGGGATCTCCTAGAATACCGTTCCATATTCCCAAAGTAAATACACAGCTCACACAATAGAATTAACAGCTACAACACGAAATCCTACAATTTAGACTAAGTACAAGTCAAGGAAAAATAGGAAACCAACTAGGCATGCTTCACCGAGTTCAATTAAGAAGCTAAAGCACATAGACATGCGATATTAGACTAAACAGGATAGCTACACATAGTGGGATAGCTCAATTAAGAATGAAGACATGCTAATACTCATTTAAATAATATAACTCAATTTAAAAGAAGAATAGATTACTACTCAGTAAAATAATTCGGGGCTTTTACAATAATTTGCCCGTGTACATACTCGTCACTTCACGTACACGATGCTCACATATCAAAACATTACCAAATCCTAAGGGGATTTCCCCCACACAAAGTTAGGCAAGACACTTACCTCGAACCAAGCTCAATCAATCGGTCACAATGCCTTTCCCACGAATATCCAGCTCCGAATAGCCCAAATCTACCCAAAAGCAATTACATATCATAAATACAACCATAGTAGACTCATCTAATTAATGGAATCAATAATTTAATAAAAATTCCGAAATTCACCCTAAAAAGTTGACCCGGGCCCACATCTTGAAATCGAGTAAAAGTCACAAAAATCCGAAAGCCCATTCACTCACGAGTCCAACCATACCAAATTTATCAAAATCCGACCTCAAATGATCACTCAAAACCCAAAATCAACTCTTCAAATCCCTAGCCTCAACTCCCAAATTCTACCTTAAATACACACTAACTAGGTGGAAAAATAAATGGGGAAGCAAGATTATTATTGATCAAAAATAAGTACAAGGGACTTACCTCAATAAATCTCTCAAAAATGCTCTCAAATATTGCCCTAAACCGAGTTTGCAAAGTCCAAAATGACAAAAATCACAAAGCCCTTCGGTTTTAAACAATGCCCAGGCATTCCCGCGCCTGCGGAGCCTGGGTTCGCACCTGTAAAAACACTAACCCCTGGCTACCTCCGCTTCTACGACCACTGGTCACCATCTGCGCTATCGCAAGTGTGGAGAAACCATCGCACCTACGACCTCTGCTGATCTCCACCCCTTCCGCACATGCGCTCAGCCTACCGCACATGCAGACTCGCACCTGCAGCTAATACCCTCGCAGGTGCGATCATACCAGCAAAAGACCAAAACTTCAAAAATTTCTCAACTTCCATTCCAAGTCCGTTAACCACCCGAAATTCACCCGAGGCCCCCGGGACCTCAACCAAAGATACCCACAAATCCTAAAATACCATACGAACTTAGTCAAGCCCTCAAACCCCATCAAACAATGCTAAAATCACAAATCATCCTCTGATACAAACTTAAAGAACTTGAAATTTCCAAATTCGACAACTGATGTCGAAACCAACCAAACCACGTCCGATTGACCCCAAATTTTGCACACAAGTCATATTCAACATTACGGACCTACTCCAACTTACGGATTTGGAATCCGGCCCTGATATCAAAAAGTTCACTACCGGTCAAAATCTCAAAAAATTTGACTTTCATCATTGCAAGCCTAAATGAGCTACAGACCTCCAAAACATTATCCGGACACGCCCCTAAGTCAAAAATCACCTAACGGAGCTAATGAAACCGACAAAACTCCATTCGGAGTCATCTTCGCACAGTTCCGACTATGATCCAAATCTTAAGGCTTAAACCTCTATTTAGGGACTAAGTGTCCCAAAACACTCAAAAAAAAACTAAACCTCCCGGCAAGTCACAATAGCAGAAATAGATATGGGAGAAGCAGTTAATAGGGGATCGGGGCTATAAATCTCAAAACGACCGGTCGGGTCGTTACAAATGGTTTCTAAGTTTGATACGGGGTATATCAAATAGTGTATATATTGGATAACACATTTAGGAATATCCTATGTAAGTGTGAAGTGTAAGCCGCTTCAAGGAGAATTCTATAAACCCGTTTTCTATACACTTATAAACCAGGTGGTGTTCATGGCTGAAACGAACGCAACAATGAGAACCAAAGAAGGTGAAGGATTGATTGTGTGACTTATGGTTGTCTAGGTTTACACCAAAGCTCGACGGTTCAAAGATATCAAATCTACCGATTGACAGAGTATATCCGACATAAGTTCACTACGAAAAGTTCAAAGGGAAACCTATTTATCCAGATGTGATTAGTCCTTTCAAATCACACCGTTTTTTCATGCATGTTTTACACTTATGTTCATTCCCCATTCACGTGGGGGATTGTTGGGTTTTTCTTTAAAGGGTGTGAATGGAAAATGAAAAAGGCATCGTTTGGGTGACACCTCTCTATCTCACCCTTATATTTTCTATAAATTTAGAGGTTTGGCCTTATTTTTCATACATTGAAAATTCTGAGATTCTCCTATTTTCTTTGCATTATTTTTCCAAAACAAAATATAAGTCTCATGTGTGATTTGCTCCGCCTTATTGTGTTCGCTGAAACACTGGGGTTTGAGGACACCAGAGTGGATAATTTGTTCTATTCTGGGAGGAAATAATCTTAAACCTCGGGTACTAGGAGGGGATTAAGTTCCTTAAGGACACACTGTGAATTCAATGGATTCGGATTTAATTTTGTTCTTCCTATGCATTTATGTTTCTATTTTGCTTTACAAAATTTTCTGGTTTCGAACACAGATTACTAGCACATTGTCCTCTCTGTGAAGAATTTAACTGGAATATATTTTTAAGCAAAAACTCCGTGTAGTACTTGTTTCCATTATGCATCTTAAAATTGCGCAACTTCTCTGTTATAGTGGATTGGTGCATATGTTTAACCCTACCCCAACATAAATTATCAAGATATGTAGTTATACATTCAATCTTTGAGCTCTAATTCCCTCAAGATTTGTATACGTTATCTATTTTATCTGTGACAACAATAACAACAACAAAATATTCAATGTAGTCTCACAAGTGCAGTCTGGAGAGGTTAGTGTGTACACAATCTTATCCCTACCTCGTGAATGTAGACATGTTATTTTTGATAGACTCTCGGCTCAGAAAAAGCATAGTCACAGTACTATATGTTATATGTGACATGACAAAAATTTGAGCTAGTGGGTGCTTTCGTGTCACGATCCAAAATTCCACCACAGGTGTCGTGATGGCACCTAGTCTCTAAGACTAGGTAAGCCGATTTCAATTACATTTTGAAGCTATTTTATTCTTGAAACTAACAGTGGAAATAATTACAATATACAACCTCCCAAGACTGGTAGTACTAAGTCATGAACTCTAACTGAATGCATGGAATGATCGCGAGGACCGAATATACAACACTGTTTGATTACAAATTAACAGTACAATGAAATAAAAAGACTCCAAGGGACTGCGACGACTAAGCAGCTCTACCTTGAATCCTTACGATCCCTCTTATACTCTGGTCAAGTCTAATGTCTCCAATACCTGGCTCTGCACAAAAATGTGCAGAAGTGTATTATGAGTACACCACGGTAGGTACCCAGTAAGTATCAAGACCAACTTCAGTGGAGTAGAGACGAGGTACAGTCAAGACACTCACTAGTCTAATAACCTATACAATATAATATACAAAATAATAGGAAACAAATAACAATAAGAGCAATATAAAACAACCAGTGAAGTGCACAGTAAGAAAATAAAAATACCATTAATATCGCTCAACAATTGATAAATACATTTACACTCAGTTAAATCAAGTTCTTCAATTAAATATCTTTCACACATAATTCTTACGAATAAAACTCTTTTTAAAATATAATTTCCTCAAATAAACATCTTTCGAATATAAAATTCTTTCAATAAATATCTTCAAATATAATTTCCTTAAATAAATATCTTTCAAATACAATTCTTTCATATAATTCTTTTTGAATAAAAATCCTTACAAATAAATATTTTTAATATAATTCTTTCAATTAAAAGTCACCATGTGATACCTCATTTCAAAATCATAAAAATACGGGTCTCGGCCCATTTTTATATTTTTCATAAGCACGGGTCTCAGCCAATTTTTCATTTTTCCACGGCACCTCGTGCCCATAATTAAATCATCATATTTCCCCGGCACTTCGTGCCCTCATTTCATATCACAATTGCACGGACAACTCACGCGCCAAATATCATTATCATTTCATCACAACACCTCGTGCCCACATTTCATATCTCAACTGCACGGACAATTCACGTGCCAAATATCCTCATTATTTACTCACGGCACCTTGTGCCCACATTTTATGTTATAATCCGCTTGGCCATAGCCACGGGCTCTCAATTTCAACATAAATCAGATTGTTATCAATTTACCAACAACAAGACAAATTGCACAAGGTATAAAAATAAACACAAAAAAATCACAACATCACATGAAAACCATCAACACCACAACCCCACATCATCACATATCGTCCCTGACAATAGCCACCCTTATCGCTCATATTGCCACCCTTATCGCTCCTATAGCCACCCTTATCGCTTCGCCCAGACAATATCAATAGCCACCCTTATCGCTCATATTGCCACCCTTATCTCTTCGCCCAAACAATATTCCAACAACACAACAGCAGTGAAATGCCACCCTTATACCGACATAATATCAACGGTGAAATGCCTCCCTTATCTCCTCAAAATAATAATTCACACAACACAACAATTTATACGGCAAATTATCACGGCAACATAACAAAATCAATTCACATTACAGTTTCCTCAATGGCCACAACAAATTCCAAGGATATAACAAAATTAATTAATTTCACAACAAATAGCCAAAAGCTGCACTCAATGTCTACAACACCCAAAAACAACCAATACAGATAGAAATTACTCAACATAAAGCAAAGTCTTCATTAAATTCAAATTTTTAATAATTATATAAACACCTCTTCTTAAGCTCATTTAATTAATTATTTGCAGAGGAAATATTCATAATGAAATTCAATTCCAATGATTATCAAACCAACAAATTCACGGAATTACATAAATAATCAAGTAATAATCATATCAAATTGTCATATAACAACAGATTCAATAACAACAAGGATTTAGGCAAGACAAATAGATGATTAAATATATACCAATAATTACCCAATTTACAACACAATATGCTCAAGACTTTAACTCAATGAAAATTTACACATATAAGCCGAGTACGTACTCGTCACCTCGCGTACACGGCTTTTTACATTTCACAAATGTCACATAAGACTCGATGCCTAAGGAGTAATTCCCTAACTCTAGGTTAAGCAAGACACTTACCTCTTTGAAGTTATGCCGATATTCCAAAATCTCCTTTTTGCTTGAATTGACCTCCGGACCGCTCAAATCTATCCAAATTAATTGTATAACTTCATTAAAATTCATCGGAAACAATTCCAGATAATAATACGTCGACTTAAAATTTTATTCCAAAAAGTCAACGCGGGACTCGCCTCTCGGAACCCGACATAATTTTTATTAAATCCAAACACCCATTCCGATACGAGTTCAACCATACCAATTTTATCGAATTCCAATAACAAATCGACCTCTAAATCTTAAATTTAAACCAAGAGGATTTTCTAATTGTTTCAACCCAATTCACTAATTTAGTGATAAAAACAACAATAGATTCATGTAATTTAACCAAAATCAAGTTAGGAATTCTTACCCTAAAGTTTTCCTTGAAAAACGCTCGAAATCTCGCCTCACCCGAGCTTCCTTGGTCCAAAAATGGAAGAATGACACGAATTTGGACTTTATTCTGCTGCCTAGGGCTAACTTTGGAAGCTTATATCTCATAATATATAAGCAATTGGGAGATGAATAACAAATGAAAGTTATAGCCCTTGGAGTCTAGTTTTCAAAAAGTAAAACCATTCATCATTTAGAACTTTGTACAAAACGTTATGCCCATTATACTAGAGGCTGTCTCAGAAGAGTTTGAAAATGACTTTTGAAGAATTTGTTCGTCGCGAACGCGAGGGGAGTCTCGCGAACGCGAAGAACAACACCAGAACCATCAACCAGCAACATCAAAACACCAAAACTTGGTCCGGAACCACCCCGAATCAAACCCGAGGCCCCCGGGACCCCGTCCAATCATACCAACCAATCCCAATACATAACACGAACCTGCTCGAGGCCTCAAATCACATCAGTCAACATCAAAGCCACGAATCATACCTCAATTCAAGCCTAATGAACTTTGAAGTTTTAAATTCTATATCTTGTGCCGAAACACATCAAAACAATGTGGAATGACTTCAAATTTTGCACACAAGTCATAATTGACATAACGAAGCTATTCCAATTTTCAGAATCGGATTTCGGCCCCTATATCAAAAAGTCAACCCCCGGTTAAACTTTCCAAAATTCATCTTTCGCCATTTCAAGCCAAATTCCTCTACAGACATCCAAATATTTTTTTTGACACACTCTTAAGTCCATAATCACCATACAGAGCTATTGACATCATCAAAATTCCATTCCGGAGTCGTCTTCACACAGTTCCGACTACGGTAAAAATTCTAAGACTTAAGCTTCCATTTTGGGGACCAAGTGTCCCAAATCACTCAGAATCATCCGGTAAATGAATTCAACCACACACGCAAGTCAATACACATAATAAGAAGCTGCTCAGGGCCTTGTGCCGCTAGACGGGGCTTAAATTCTTAAAACGACAAGTCGGGTCGTTACATTTCGTTAGTTCTTCCATAGTTGTTTCGAGATGGAAGTTCCAAAAGACAATCTTTCCAATGAAAAATGTAATTGGATGAAGAAACAACAAAATATATAATATATATGCAACTAATCTTCTATTAATTAGAACCACATTTTTGTTTCTCATGCTGAACTGCGGGGATAAGGAAATTAAAGGAGAAAGTGCCTCAAGCAAAAATGTAGCTTAAATATTGCCGAGAATTACAGAAACCTAAAAGGTTGAAACACTTAACAATCTATATATAACTGAAATTTTTGTTTCAGTTATTGCAAGGAAAATTGTTTTCAGCCCTTTCTGGGACACACTCAACTCTAGGTTTATAATTAGCAATAAGATATCTGAACTCATTTAATATTGTAGTAATGACTGGGAAATGTTTAGAATGGATCGTATAAGGGGGGAGTGTTGTCTTGTGGACATTGGCTAATGTTGGTTCGAAGGAAAAGAAGATGGTACTGTCCATATCCAAAAGTAGTGTATCTACTTTTTCATCCGTCTTTCTCTCTGTATCATACTCGTATAGATATCCGGTGGACGCACCCCGTGAAGCCGAATGACTTACCACGAAAAACAACTTTTTGCCGTCAAACCATTTTAGAAAATCATCACCATGGTTTCGCAGATCGGGCATGAAATTGGGCAAAGTGTATGAAACTGTCCAATTGCGGCTTACGTGATCATAACCAAAAATGACTATAAATTTTTTGAAGACACAAACAAGGGTAAGTACACCTCGCACCAACCCCAACCATGCATCACATGAAAAATAAATTACGCCATATATGGGATCAAAAAAATAACGTGTGATGATCTCGGGACGGTTGAAAATTCTAGCCTTCCCACTGCTACTCTTTGTATCGAAAGCAAGAATATTACCGTTGTTTATGAGCCAATGCAAGCAATCGTGCACGTAAACGGGTTGTGGATTGACTAAGGAATCACCGTGAACGTCCATTCTCAGTTGGAATTCATGCCACACTACTCCAGCTTCTTCCGATGAAAATACGCAAAATTTATACCCTTCATATCTATTCAGCATCCCAATGGTTACCAACTTATAATGTCCGTTGGGTGTATGATAATCAACAACTAATCCTACGCCACCACCCCTAGTAGAAAAATAATTTCTAAGCTCTGGGTAAGGTATCAATTGGTGCATCCCTGTTATAGGATTGAAAATACAGAAAGTCTTTAATTGATGAAACTCAAAGAGAAGGAGACCCTTGCAAGAGGCCAAAACTGAAACGTTAAGGGGTGAAATTGTTGATATTTCGCCTCGGCTAGTACTGTTTAAGTGAACTTTACGGAAAAAGTTTGATATTTCGTACCGTGATGATGATGAGTATATGAGTAGTTTAGAAATATTCTGATCTTGAAACCATCGGGAAGCATAACTTTGAGAAACGTTTGGTTCACAAAGTTTGTTATTAAAGCTCTTGCTAAGAACTCTACATTGAAGTGCAAGCTTCACAGGTAAGCGGGAGATAATACCCAGAACTAAATCTTCATTCAGTTCCATATTAAAGGATCCAGAATTTTTAATTAATGATATGGAGCGGATGAGAAAGAGATATCCAGTAGAGACAGAAGAAGATTGAAGGCGTTTGACGGGCTTTTAAGTTTTTCTTTGTAAGGTGCGTTACTGTGTTAGGGTTTATATAGAAAACAATATCCTACATAAAAAGGAATAAGGACAAGGACAAGGAAAAGGAAAAAACAAAGGGTTAAGAAAAAGAATCAGCTATAGCCTATATGTAACACGGGATACGAAAAAGAAAAGAAAACAAAAATTAAAAATGCATTACGGCGGTTTGGAACCGGTGACAGAAAATCGATGCACCAAACATACTGTAATTAGGTTGTCCTTGAATTCAAGTAGTAACTTAGGGAGTCTTCTATCATGTAATTAAACACAATTATTGTAGCTTAGGAATATGTAAATTTCAATTAGCCATATATTAAACGCCCAACTTCGAATTCGATCCACATGCAAATATGCCGACACGCCTCTTGTAACCCTCCAAAAAGATTATTTATTTCTTCAAAATATAATCATATTATGAATAAAATTGTATTATCTATCTATTTATTTATTATAAATGTATTAATACAATGATGATTGACCAAAATATTTCTTAAATAATATTTTCATAAAACAATTAATATAGGCTATAACTGTAATATTGGATAGAAACCTTTTTCCCGTTGGGATTCCATTCCTTCTCTTAAGCAACGAGTAATTAAAATTCCAAAGTAATTAGTAACACCTCTTCTGTTGGGACTCATTCCTTTCCTTAAGCAACTGTTGCATTATTTACCTTATTACACCAAATTATTGATCGGCTAGCTTCACCAAATTACTCTTTTTTTTTTAATTAAATACATGTTGCTCAAAGAAGCTGGTATTTTTGTATTTTTCTCTTAGGTTTTTTAGTGCTCTGGTTTAGATTATATCGGAGGTTCATTTTTAAGTTATCCTTATATATTAGTAGTAATCTTTTTTGTTGGGGGTGTATTTGAATTAGTTTGGGATTATGTAGTGATAACAATACAGTCATCTGAATTCTTCATGATTTGGAGCAGCGAATAATAGTTATTAAGGTGAAAAAGTATTTATTATCACGTGGAATATACGTGCCTAAACATACTTGGCTAACTTTTTTGTTTTGTTTTTGAATTTGAGGTATATCAAGGACTCCTTTAATTTGATTTCACTTAATTAACTGTTATTTTGTATTTTAGACAATCAACAAGTTGTAAAAGTAAGATAAATGTTTTCCGATCCCTAGCTATATTTATTATCTCAATTAATTATCAAAATACTACATCCACAAGTAAGTAATTTCAGTTGGCTTACGATATTGTTCATTGTTTTACGATTAGTTTTTCTTCCTATATATCTTTTTTATTGGAGCTTCCACCCAATTGAATGATGATATAGGAAACTAATATTGGAGTTCAATTTAGCAAAATTTCACATAAACATTTGGGTCGCAACAAAGAGAAGGCAATACAGTTTTTTCCCCTTTTTGTGATATTTTCATACTCACAGTTAATGGAAGAAAGTGTCAAACGTTCAAGAAAGCTGCAAACGAAAGAGGGTTACTAGAGTCAAATAACAATATTTCAATGCACGATTAGAACTAAATCATAAACAGAGCACACTTTCAAAACTATATTTTAAAGAGTCGGCTTTTGATAAAGCAGGACTGCTCTTTGTAGGTGGACATGGAGAAATCAAAAAAATATTCCTATATCATGTATTACTTGCAAATGTCAAAAGGAGGCATGCTAGCGTATTAGCAACAACAACAATCAAGGTAATTGGAAAATCCCAAGCGAGTCAATGCCATGGAAGGGGTGAACATGATGGCAAACAAGAGAAGAACAAAGGGTCCACAAGTGCAAAATCGAGTGAAGAATTATGTGCAAGAGGATAGTGGGTTTGATCAAGATGACTCTTATAATGAACAAGAATAGAAGGTGCAATATGTGAACAATTTTCAAGGGCAAAGTAATAACTTCCAAGGCCCGAATTAACAACAATGGCGACCTCAAAATAATCAAGGTAATTGAAACTCTAAAAATTAAGAAAATTGGAGTAGTGGCAACAACCAAGGTAATTGGAGTGGTGGCAACAATCAAGGGAATTGGCAAAACAACAACAATCAAGGAAATTGGAGTGGCAATAATCAAGGAAATTGGGGGGGGGGGTAACGGAGGGGAGGGGGGGCATAACAATCAAGGTGGATGGAACAATGATCAAGGCAATCGGGGGTCGGGTTTTCAAAGGCCCCCGATGAATCAACAATCGAGCAACCCGCCTCCTTATCCTTCCCATGGTCCAAGTTCTTCAAACAATGAGATGAGGCATATTGAGAATATGTTCAAGAAAATAATGGAAAAGAATGTCGATTCAGATGCCCAACTTGCCTCACACAACACATCAATCCGCAACTTAGAAGTTCAAATGGGAAAAATCTCTCAAGCTCTAAATACTAGTCCTAAGGGGGCACTACCAAGTGACACAGTGGTAAACCCAAAGGGTGGTAACAACAAGGGGCATGCCATAACCGTTACTACAAGAAGTGGAAGAGGTGGGAATGCACCTACCTCAAGTCAAAGGCAACTTGTGGATGAAGAGCAAGTGGTGCAAGAAGAAGAGATCCCAAACAATGTAGTGCAATATAATGATGGGGTTCGGATTGATATTAATAATAGTGTGGAAGAGACTCAAGATGAGGTGAACCAGTCTAGGGATCACATTATTGACATATCGGAACCGGTAGTGCAAAGGGCTAAGGCACCATTTCCTAGGCCTCCACCTCCATACCCTCAAAGACATGCCAAACAAAATGGTGAAAATCAATTAAAGAAGTTTATTCAAATGATGAAGAGTCTCTCAATCAATGTGCCATTGGTTGAAACTTTGGAACAAATGCCCAGTTATACAAAGTTCATGAAGGATCTTGTGACAAAGAAGCGGTCAATGAATTTCTGAAACTATCAAAGTCACTCATCAAGTGAGTGCAATTGTGCATTCAATGACTCCTAAGTTGGAGGATCCCGGTGCTTTCACGATTGCGTGTACAATTGAAAGTGCCGAGTTTGCATAAGCTCTTTGTGATCTTGGGATAAGTATCAATTTGATGCGCTATTAGGTTTTCAAGATATTGGGAATTGGACAACCAAGGCCTACCTCTATGAGATTACAAAATGGCCGATCGTACTATGAAGAGACCCTTGGGAGTGATTGAAGATGTCTTGGTTCGTGTTGATAAATTTATTCTTTTGGCGGATTTTGTCATTCTCGATTGTGAAGTCGATTATGAGGTGCCGATTATTCTTGGAAGTCCTTTCCTTTCTACAGGGAAGACTCTTTGAGATGTTGAAGCCGGAGAACTTACCTTCCGGGTGGGTGATGAAAAAGTGGTTTTCCATGTGTGTAAGTCCATGCGGCAACCAAATAGCAATGAGGTGTGCTCTTTTATGGACTTGGTGACCGATGTTATTGTCGATGAAACAAGTGTTGTGATTGATGTTGATGATATGTTGGAGGCCGTCTTGCTCAACTTTGATGATGACGATATGGATGGCTTCATGGAATGTGTGAATTCTTTGCAAAGAATGGGGTCGTACAACTATGCACCCCGAAAATTATCCTTGGATCTTGAAAATAGGACAACTCTTCCTACAAAGTCTTCTATTGAAGAGCCTCCTACTTTGGAGTTGAAGCCATTGCCTCTACATATTCGGTATGAATTTCTTGGTCCTTCTTCTACTTTACTAGTTATTATTTCCTCTTGTTTGACTAACAAGCAGGTAGATTCTACATTGGTGGTTCTACAAAAGAGGAAGAAGGCTATTGGGTGGAAATTGGCGGACATTCAGGGGATAAGCCCCGCCTTTTGCATGCATAAGATCAACTCTGAGGAAGGCGCCAAACCATCTATTGAATATCAAAAGAGACTCAATGAGGCTATGCAAGAATTTGTCAAAACGAATATTATCAAGTGGTTGGATGCTGGGGTTATCTACCCATCTCCGATAGTTCGTGGACTTCTCCGGTTCAGTGTGTCCCGAAGAAGGGGGACATGATGGTGATCATCAATGACAAGAATGAGTTAATTCCTACAAGAACAATGACCAGTTGAAGAGTGTGCATGGACTATCGTAAGCTCAACAAAGTCATAAGGAAGGATCATTTTCATTTCCCTTCCTAGATCAAATGCTTGATAGGTTGGCCAACCGTGCTTTCTATTGCTTTCTTGATGGTTATTCAGGCTACAACCAAATTCCTATTGCTCCGGAAGATCAATAGAAAACAACCTTTACATGTCCCTATGGTACTTTCGCCTTCAAATGGATGCCATTTGGTTTGTGCAATGCACCGACAACTTTTCAAAGGTGTATGATGGCTATTTTCACGAACACGGTGGAGGACTACCTTGAAGTTTTCATGTATGACTTCTTGGTAGTCGGGGATTCTTTTGATGATTGTCTTGCAAATTTGGATAAAGTGTTGGCAAGATGTGAAGAAACAAATTTGGTGCTCAATTGAGAGAAATGTCATTTCATGGTGGAGGAAGGCATTGTCCTTGGCCACAAGATTTCAAAGAATGGAATTGAAGTTGAAAAGGCAAAGATTGAGGTGATTTCTAAACTTCCACCTCCAACTTCGGTAAAGGGCGTGCGGAGTTTCTTAGGTCCAACAGGGTTTTACCAGCGCTTCATCAAAGATTTCTCTAAGGTGGTGAACCCGTTGTGCAAGCTTCTCGAGAAGGATGCTAAGTTTAACTTCAATGATGATTGCATAATAGATTTTGAATTGTTAAAGTTCAAGCTGACAACTACTCCCATCATTACCGCTCCAAATTGGAGTGTCCCTTTTGAACTCATGTGTGATGCAAGTGACATAGCGGTGGGGGCTATTTTGGGGCAACGCATCAACAAGATTTTTCATCCGGTCTACTATGCTAGTAAGACCATGAATGGTGCCCAATTCAACTATACCGTTACGGAGAAAGAGCTCCTTGCCATTGTGTTTGCAATTAAGAAGTTGCGCCCGTACTTGATGGGTGCAAAAGTTATTGTCCACACGGATCATGCGGCACTTCGTTATCTTATGAGCAAGAAAGATTCCAAAGCTCGGTTGATGAGATGGGTACTTTTGTTGCAAGAGTTTGATATTGAAATCCAAGATAGAAAAGGGAGTGAAAACCAAGTGGCGGACCACTTGTCTTGTTTGGAGGAGGAGGGGAGGCCGCATGATAGCCTTGAAATCAATAACTCATTCTCCGATGAGCAACTCTTGGCTATTTCAATGAAAGAGGTGCCATGATTTGCGGATCTAGCAAATTTCCTTGTGTGTGGTGTCATCCCGGATGAGTTCTCTTCAAACCAAAGAAAGAAGCTCAAACGGTATTGTCAAGATTATTATTGGGATGAACCATACCTTTTCCAGATTTGTACGGATGGGGTGATTTGAAGATGTGTACCAGAGAAAGGTGAAATTCTTGCGGCTTGTCATTCTTTGCCATATGGTGGTCATCATAGTGGAGCGAGAACGGCAACCAAAGTACTTAGTTGTGGTTTCTATTCGCCCACTCTTTACAAGGATGCAAGTGATTTAGTGAAAAGACGTGATGAATGTCAAAGGGTCGGTGGAATCTCAAAGAAAAATGAAATGCCCCTCACCACCATTTTGGAGATTGCTATTTTCGATATGTGGGGTATTGACTTCATGGGTTCTTTTGTGAGTTCTTGTGGAAACACCTACATCTTGGTCGCGGAGGATTATGTGTTCAAATGGGTTGAGGTCGTTTATCTACTCAACAATGAGGCGCAAAGTGTGGTGGCGTTCTTGAAGAAGAATATTTTCACAAGGTTTGGTACTCCGCGGGCTATTATAAGCGATGAGGGGTCACATTTTTGTAACAAGGCTTTCGACACTTTACTTTGCAAGTATGGTGTTACTCATAAGGTCACGACTCCCTATCATCCTCAAGCTAGCGGTCAAGTGGAAGTCTCCAACCGGGAGATAAAGAGTATTTTTTCCAAAACAGTGAATGCTAACCGGATGGATTGGTCCAAGAAGCTTGATGATGCACTATGGGCTTATCGGACAGCTTGCAAAACACCTATCGGGATGTCGCCATATCGGTTGGTGTTCGAAAAAGCTTGTCATCTTCTGGTGGAACTTGAGCACAAAGCCATGTGGGCTCTAAAGAAGTTGAATCTTTATTAGGATGTAGCCGCTAACTTGAGAGTTTCACATTTGAATGAATTGGATGAATTTTGGTACCATGCCTGCACAAGTTTGTCCTTGTACAAAGAAAAGATGAAATATCTTCATGACAAATACATTTGGAACAAACAGTTCAAGGTGGGCGTTCTAATATTGTTGTTCAATTCAAGGTTGAGGATGTTTCCCGGGAAGCTAAAGTCTAAATGGAGTGGTCCCTTTGAAATTATGGGTGTGACACCTTTTGGTGCATTAGACTTGAAAAACAAAAATAGTGAAGTATTCCGAGTCAATGGTCACTGGGTAAAGAACTATTTGGGAAGAGTTGGAGATAGCCAAGTCGTGGCGGTCATCCATTTAAATTGATGGTATTCTGCGTCGTGCCGCGATGTTAAATCAGACGCTTCTTGGGAGGCAACCCATGTTTCTTTTTCTTTTTTTTCTTTTGTAGTTAGGTATTATTTTTGTGTTAACTTGATTTGAAGTGTGCTACAAGGATGAGTGTGCCTTAAAGGAATTGTGGACAGAAATCTGGCTAAGTGTTACAAGAATTGCAGACCGTAGTTGAATTGTGCAGACTGCACATTTATAATTATTGCAGCAAAAGTGCTCTGCAGCTGCATAATTATCTTGCGGACCACATAAATAAAAGGTGGAAAATTCCAACTCTCTGAAGTTGTTTTGTCAGAAAAATGGTCAATTTGCGGCGGCAAAGAAATTTGCGGCCGCAACAAGGAATCTGTGGTCGCACAAACAATTATTCGGATCATAGACAGAATGCTAGCTTAAGCTCACCAGGTAACAGAGTGCGGACCGCAATTGAAATTGTGCGGCCGCACTCGCTCCTCCTCCCCTTAGAAAATCAGTAGTATAAATAGAGGGCTAGGGCAACAGTTACACTTTTCCCTCTCTGAGCACAAACACAACAACAACAACAACAACAACAATAACAACAACAACAACAACAACAACAACAACAACCCAGTATAATCCCACTAGTGGGGTCTGGAGAGGGTAGTGTATACGCAGACCTTACCCCTACCATGAGGTAGAGAGGCTGTTTCCAATAGACCCTCGACATCCTTCCCTCCAAGAACTCCCCACCTTACTCTTGGGGTGACTCGAACTTACAACCTCTTGGTTAGAAGTGAAGGTTGCTTATCATCAGAGCAACCCCTCTTGTCCAAACACAACACTAAATTGAAATATCTTGGTGAATCATCTTCCCACACGCCCAACACTTGTTGATCACTCATTCCTTCCACTTATTCATATATGGTATGCTTAAATTCCTTGTTAGATTTTTACATTTTTAGTTTAATTTATAGCTTTTTAATTATTTTTAGGCCTGTTGTCAGTAGAACTAAATTGCGCATTCATATGGGGGTACATTTGTAGTGGGTCAACTAGTACATGCTCTATAGGGACTGGGTCAATGTGTTTTCATACCTTTATGTTGTTACCATGTCAAAACTTGCACAAAATTGCAAGACCTATATAGACATACTGAACGATTCATAGTTTTTTGAATTCTGCGGCCGCACTTGAAATTGTGCAGTCCGCAGAAGTTGATCTAGGGAAACATTAGCGAGGAGGGAATCTGCGGCCGCAAGAAAATTGTGCGAACCGCAGAATTCCCATTACAGCCGCAGAACAGCCCTTGTACTGTCATCAGAGAGTTTAAAAATTTGTGACTCAAATGTGCGGCCACAGGAAAATTGTGCGGACCACAAAAAACATGTTGCGGCCGCACATCAACCAATTCTCTATCATCAGAGAGTTAGCATATTTTTGGTTTCTGAGTTGCGGCCGCAAGAAAAGATGTGCAGACCGCACATCACATTTGCGGCTGCAAGAAAGAATTGTGCGGTCCGCAAGGCCTCATCTGCGGCCGTAATAGAATTATGCGGATCGTAGATCCCTATCCTAGAAGCATGATTAAACTGTGACCCCCACTGCATTCTTTGACCGAGCATTAAATTGCAACTAACAATCACTTCTTCTTGATACAGATAATAGTTTGATCTAGAGGCAGATGTGATACTTCTAAAGGGTGGGGTGAACCTTCAAGTGGTCGAGGTAAGAGTGATTTACCCCTCGGCCTATAAAGAATAATTACAAAGAAAGCTACAGCCGGCAGAGGGAGAGGTGCAGACCTCTCCGAGTCGAGCTCTTATGCCCTGTCTAGGGAAGCATCAGAGGGCAACTCAGCCTCTATTCAAGAGCAACCGGCTGTCCAGTCAAGGCCGCCAGGGAGATATCAACTCAGGGATGAGTCGTCCTCATCTCATAGCACTTTTGAGGGTTTGGAAAGTTCTAGTCATGCTTCTAAGCCATCCACTAAATCTGTCCCTGAGGCACCAGATACAACAGTTAGGACATCCCCGATGATGGCAGAGGGGGAGATTCTACAGCTGCTGGGCTTGAAAGGTCGAAGAAGAAAGATGTTTAGAAGGACCATTTTGTCAGTTTGGCTTCCTTCACCAGCTTTCGTACTTGGTGGCCAGTAAGGTCGCTCACTCTTGAGTGACAGTTTCAGTTGAAAGATCTAGAGAAGTATTACCCAACAGTGTTGAGACAATTCAAGGAACGCAAAGGGTGGATGTGGTTCACCCTGAGTGTGGTGGATGCCAAAGAATACCTAGTCCATGAATTCTTCGCCAATATAGCGCATATCAAAAAGGGAACAAAGGTAACCAAAGTGCGTAACCTTAAAGTGAGATTTGATCAATATACACTCAACACGTACTTGGGATTCGAAGATGTCAAGTCGAAGGAATACTTAGAGAAGTATGAAATGGTAGATGCAACCAGGACTTGGTTAGCAGAGATTCTAGCAGCTCCTGGGCCACCACCACCATGGATTGCAGCTGGGGTTCCTATCCAAAGGAGCACTCTAAGTTCGAGGCAAAGGGGTGGAAAACCTTTGTCTGCAGCAGACTAGACCCGAGCCAGAATAAGACCTACCTTCCGATTCTTCAGGCAGTTCTAGTTGCTTCTATCATGGCCGGGTACCCTATGCCGTGATGTCAACCAACATCTCAGTGATTGCTTGGCAAGATGACTCGTCCTACCCCTATCCCAACACCATTACAGAATATCTTACGGATGCGTGGGTAGAGCTGAGGGATTATGATACAAAGGTGTGGGCGAAGAAGCCTTTCTCTTGGTACTCACTAATGGATGCGAACAACACTAAGAGAAACGGTTAGCCATCTACCACCACATACCAGTTTGATGAGCCAGTTATGGTAGTTGCGGAGGTAGTTGATGTTCCATCCACTTCGGCCGAGCCCTCATCTAGTGCCACAGATATGCCTCTGCCATCATCTTTAGTCCCTACTGCAGTTCCTGCCATAGCTTCCAC
Source organism: Nicotiana tomentosiformis (assembly GCF_000390325.3). NCBI lineage: Eukaryota > Viridiplantae > Streptophyta > Magnoliopsida > Solanales > Solanaceae > Nicotiana > Nicotiana tomentosiformis. The sequence continues at coordinate 100,272,742 of NC_090814.1, read as the reverse complement.
CTCGGCTTTGAAGCTGGATCCCATGCCTACTGCCCCACTTTCTGCGCTACGAGTCTCCCAGATATTAGCGTGCCTCAACAACTGGATGCAGACAGCCACTGCAAAGCTGTCTGACTTATCCAGTACTATTGTAACACAGTCCTCTGTTCAGGCACCTCAGTTTCCCCCGACAGTGGAAGAGACATTGAAGAAGCTCTTAGAAAACCAGAACACTATCATGGCTACTTTGGTATAGCACGGGTCAGTGATCGAGGAGCTGGGAAAAGAAATAAAAAAAAATGAGAAAGTCCCAAGCCAGCAAGAAGTCAGTGGACAAGCTCCGGAGATAGGTGACCAAGATTGCGGCAGCCGGAGATCTCCCATTTGATATGCTGATTAACCCACACCATCCAGGCCCAGATCCTAAAGCACCAGTGGCACCAGCTGGCCAGTCTGAGGAGCCAGACCTAGCTGCCGACACTAACGAGGCAGTGCGTCAGATGTTCACCAACCCAGCAACTCCCAGTGTTGAGGATGATGAGATCCAGTTGGACGAGTTTGAGAGCGGTGACATTGCTAGGGACACAGAGATGTCCAAGGAGCCATTGGGAGTTTTCTTCACTCTTTTTCCTCTTTTACTCTTATTTTGTTAAGCATTGGGGACAATACTTATTTTTATTTGGGGAGGGGGTAGAGTTACTTTATTGATCTTATTTGGTACATTCTGAGATATTTAGCTTGTAATAACTTGATATATTTTCTTTTTCTTTCTCATTTTGTATATATTCTCTCTCTTCCCTCATTATGTATATATCTTATCTTTCTCTCTCATTATGTATATTCGTTATGCTTTCAATAGTTTTTTTCTTTGTATCTTCTTTATGTTTGTTTCCTTATTAGTTAGTGTTTGATTTAGTAGTTTCTTTTTATGATCTAGTAGATAATAAGCCTTTGGTTTTCTTAATGCCACGGTTCTTTCCAAAGGTAGTTGTTGTGTGAACCGGGTGACTCATCCCAACAATGGATGGCGTGACAACCTTCTTAAGGGAATGAGTCTATTTTGTGTTTAGGTAATAATAGTAGTAATAATGAATAAAAAGACTTAATTAAGTTAAACTCAAAGAGTCAGACATTCTTCATTTGGAACCAACATGCTTAACTACGTGCTTATGGTTAGAGACAAAGTTTTTAAAAGGAAATAGCTCTAGTTAATGACTTTGTGACTCTTGTGTTGACTTTGGTACCATCGGGCGATCTAATTGGACCAGTAGTGATCTTCAATCTTGAATGTGGTCGTTGTGGGCCCTCGACTCTATCCTCTTTAACAATCTAGTTTCGTGAGGGGTGAGATACTTTGTTGCTAGTCCAAGTACCCATGCGAAGGGTCTAGAACTTGTCCTGAATATGTTTTAAGGCGAAATCTTAAGTTTTGCTTGGCTTGAGAAGTGATTGTACACTTTCCTTGGCCCGTTTGAATTTTCTATTGCCTACCAATGTTGTCATCCTTAGTCAACCCCTTCAAGCCTTTATCCTGTCTCATTTGAAAACTATGTCACAAGCCTTTACCCGTTCTATCGTGATCCTCTCTTGGCACCCGAGATTTTCTTAACACTCATGTGAAACAAATGGCTAAAAGCATATGTTTGGGGGATATAAGAGGAAATTGAAAAATGAATCAAGGCATAAAAAGAGAAAAGAAAAGATGAGAAGGAAAGGCAAGAAAAGAAAAGAACAAAAATGCAAAAAAGTGAATAAGTGGAAGAGTTGAAAGGATTCAAAGAGAGGTAATGATCCCAAACATGGAGAAATCAAAGAGGAAGAAAATGAATGTAATGATCAAGAAAGAGTGATGTTAAATCTCTCTAGTACCCCAAGGAAAAGAAAGTGCCTCAAGGAATTGGCAAAGTGCGAGCCGTGAAATGAAAAATGGAGTGCTTAAGGAAGGTGTAACCACTTACCCATATTGTATTGAACCCTAATCCAAAAGCCTTCATTACATCCCGAAAGAATTGATTTTGAACCGAGTGAGCTTACATTAGTGGTGATCTACATGAGGGGCAAGCCTATGGTACTTGAAGCCGTACTTGTGACATTCTCTTGAGAGAGATGAGTGATCCTTTCATAAATCTTTGAATCGAGTGCTAATTTCTTAAGTGAGTTTGGCAAATGGAAAGTAGAGGAGGAAGTGTTTGGAGTCCACTATGACCTATAAGATAGAGCGAGAGTCCTTGATGAGTAAAGTCAACTCTTGAAGCTCGAATGTCACATTAAAGCTATATGTGCATAAATGTTTAACTTGTCGCCTTGTTGATAATACATGAGTAGTGTGGGTAATTGTTGGTCCCAACTGAGATGTGAATGGCTCACCCGTGTCTATCTATAATGACCCTTAACTGTTGGAGGTGGGAACTAATTTATTTGCTTGAGGACAAGCAAAGACTTAAGTTTGGGGGAGTTGTTAAGTGGGGATTTTGACTACTTATTAGCGCTTTTTAGCTTTTGTTTTAGTCTAAAAGCATTGAAGTGTGTTCCCAAAACTGATAAAATTGTACAAAACTGCAAGAATGATGGAAGTTGATCTCCCGAGATGAAATCCGACTCAAAAAGGAGTATTCCTAAGCACAAGGAAATAAAAGGCACAGAAGCACAAATGTGCGGTCAGCCATCTGTGGCCACAAACCAAGAAGAAGAGTTTAGCAGACATTTGCACAAAGTGCGTACTGCACATGAATTGTGCGGCCGCAAAGCTAGGCTAAGAGTCGAAGATTAGAGAAGTCCAGGAGCCTCTGTGAATTGCGGACCGCACAAGAATTGTGCGGCTGTAGAAGAATACCTTACGGTCGCAGTCTTAATTGTGCGGACCGCAGAATAGTTGCCTTGCAGCTGCAGTTCAGAAGTGTGCGGCCGTAGAAGATTGCCTTGCAAACACAGAACTCCATTTCCTGCTAGCTGAAGAAATCTACGGACCGCACATAGAATTGTGCGGCCACAGAACCTCTAGGGGGCATTTTTGTCCGAGATTTTCAGCCCTGTATAAATAGACGAGTTTCACAAATTAGGTAAGTTTTGTACCTCTGAAGTTGTTGTCGTCGTTTTCCTTTGCCTCTTTAGGAAGTTTTGCATTATTTTTGGTGGTTTAACATTAGATTTATTTATTTTAATCTTCTACTATGAGTTTAATTAGTTTTTCTTTTCTAATTTTTGTGATTTCTATCATGAGTAGCTAGACTTTGACAAAGGTTTTGACCCAACCCTAGTGTGGAAACCTTATGGGTGATTAATTTAGTATTTGTTTATGATTGGGTGTTTATTATTTAGCTTAGTTCATGCTTCAATTGTAGAATTGATGGTTGCAAATATCGATTCATGCCTATTTGACTTAGCCTCTACTTGAGAAAGAGGGACATAGTATAGGATAACTTAGCTAACAAGGAATTGGGTCAGTTGAGAGATTGATTAACCCAGTTAAAGGGTTCAACCTAGAGATAGTAACAACCCGACTTGAGCTCTTATCAACCATTTTGGTACATACCCATTTGGTCTTGAGAAAGCCAAGTTGGGCAAAACCACTCTCTGACCGAGAGGTATTGAGTAGGTAATGTAGAGTTGTAAGATATAATACACCCCAATCAACGACACAAGCATAAATGTCTTTATCCCATTAGGCAAACACCTAGGTTATAGTCATAGCCTTAGGCCTTTAATCCAATTAGAAAAACATCAAAAACAATTATCCCTAATCTCCTGTCTTTAATTTGCAACCATTAGATTAACATTAGAAACAGAAACAAAAATCTGTTGTGGAAGTGCAATCTTGATAGCCCATTTGCTTACGTCAAATATATACCCCTAGCTCCTATTATAACTCCCAGTGGATTCGACCCCGACTCCTAGTTGGGTATTCATTATTGCATACAACCGTTACATATCCCTATTGAGGTGTGCATTTGGACATGATCAACAACAGGCGTTGAACCGGGTAAGGTTCTAACACCTTCGATCTCCCCTTATGAATCACTAATAATTTTCCTTCGATGTTTCTTACTTAATTCCCTTTATTTACAGGCTCCAGTGATTCACCACGAGAGTTTCCTCCGATACTGGTTGGAAACAAGCCAGCTGGAGTTCAAGATCAAGGAGCAGGCCCTGAAAAAAGGACATGTACAAGCTCCTCAATGACAAACAAGACGGGGTCATCAAGGACCTTGCCGAGCTAGACAAGGCTCAAAAGGAAGCTTCGAAAAGGTAAAGGTCTTTGAAGTTAAAAATGAGGAGCTAGTCATGGTGACTAACAACAAAACCTCGCAGGTCTAACAGAAGATCAACCATATCGAGCAACTCCTAATCGAGATGAACAAGGTCCAAACCATCGCCGATGGGTGGAAGAGAAAAATGGACCTGCTGGCTTCGGAGAGGGAAACCTCAAAGGCGAAGCTGGCATCAGTGGAGATCTAACTCTGGGTGGCGAAGGAGAAAGCTGATAAGTGGTCTCAGCTGAATGATGATATTCGAGCACAGTTGAGCTCGGCTGTCACAGAGCGGGACGCCCTTGGTAGAGAATACGAGTCAGTGAAGTCCAAGTTGGATACAACCTCCGCTGATGCCGAAGAAATGGTGGCCCAATACAAGGCTGATGTAGAGGAAGTTGAAGCCCGCCTGAAGGCAAAGGCTGAGTATATGAATCGGCTATCCTGAAGAGAGACCCTCGAGGAGATCCACGCGTGAGGTTTTGACTTGTCAGCTAAAATCGAGGAAGCCAAAAAATCTGAGACTGAGGCAAAGAAGCTTTACGAGCCTGAGGGTGCCGGAGGATCTGAGGATTCCGAGGGTTCTGATGGCTCTAGCGACGAGTCGGGTCCTGATAAAGATTAGGCATAGATGACTTAGTACTTTTTTAGTTTTTGACTTATGTACATTCTTTTGTTTATTTTGAGGCCATTTTTATTGGGCCTTTGTAAGTATGTCCCGTAATATATATAAAATTTTCCCTTTCTGACAATTTCGAGTCTTTACTTTTTCAGCATCCTTCCATAATTTCTATCCTTGTAATAAATCTAATGCCTTAGCATAGAATTAGATGTAGTTATAGGGCGTTAATTTTTCAGAGGTCCGAACGGAGCCTGACTCCGATACAACTTTGTTTGTTCAAGGCTTTGGAAACTCGGTGTGACCGGATGTTTTTTCAAGATGCTTAAGTGATTTTAGACGAGGCTTTTGCGAGGGTAACCTTCTAGCAGGTTATGAGTTTTTATAAAGACCTTACTTTTGATTACGAACTTCGGACATATCCGAGCCTTTTTTTTGGGTGGTCGTAGCCTTTTGTTTTTGGGCACCGTCTAATAGGTTTGGTGCTTCTGGGATTTGGTAGCCCGGTTTATCCGAACTTTTTTTGGACGATAGTCCCGAGTGGGGGTAGCCCTTGGGCTCGATAATTCCCGAATAGGGGTAGCCCTTGGGCTCTTAGGATACGGGTTTTAAGAGGCAAGGAAGTGCGTAATAGCAAGACGGAACTTTCTTTCATTTCAATGTGTAAAGTACATGATAAAAATTTATATCATGCCTAAAGTGGACTATGTGGGCACGGTTTTCACGACCGTTTGGCCCTTACAATGAATTCTAACCACCGATCCTTAGCTACTCAAGTACAAAATTTCCTTCTTTCTTTGCTACGAAACATCTCAAGTACAAAGTTTCCTTCTTTCCTTGCTAAGAAACATAACCCGATGATAATGGCCCCCAGTATTCGAGGTCGAGCTTGAGAGGGCTCAGATACTATTGATGCACCCATTGACTTCGGTTTAAGACCGGCCTTCGAATCTAAGTTAGCACGATTTACTGTTGCCTCGTTAATAACCTTACCAAAAAACCCTTTTTGGGACAAAACCGGTTCAAGAGAAAAAGGGTGCAATGCGTGCTTTCAAACCTAACAGCCATATTCATCCTTGTCTGTTGCCTGCAAGTGTTATTCTGATTCATAATATTATTAATGAATAATTGAAATTGTACCTTAGCAGTAGTATCACTTTAAGTGTGTCACGTTCCAGTTGCTCGGTAGTTGCACGCAGTTTCCTGCTTCGAGTTTGTATGAGCCTTTGCCAATAATTCCAACGACTTGATATGGTCCTTCCCAATTCGTCCTAGCTTTCCCTCATTCGGGTTCCAGGTATATAATGTTACTTTCCTTAACACCAAGTACCCTATCTTGAAATATCGGAGGTTGGCTCTATGGTTGTAGTACCTCTCTATCCGCTGTTTCTGGGCGGCCAACAAGACTAGGGCGGCCTCATGCCTTTCATCTAATAGTTGCAGGCTCGTGATCATGGCCTCACCATTTGACTCATCAGTTGCATATCGGAACCTGAGGTTTGGTTCTCCAACTTTGACTGGTATTAAGGCTTCAGTCTTGTATACCAACTAAAACAGGGTGGCCCTGCTACTAGACTTTGAGGTAATACGGTATGCCCATAGGACTTCATGAAAGATTTCCTTTCATTTTCCTTTGGCATCGGTCAACCTCTTTTTTGGGTTTTGAAGTATGGTCTTGTTCGTTGATTCCGCCTGTCTGTACCCACTAGGATGGTAAGGTGTTGATAGTATCTTCTTAATCTTGTGGTCTTCAAAAAAAAATTTTACCTTGATGTCGACGGACTATTTCCCATTATTGCATACGATCTTGGCCGGCATCCCGAATCGGCATATTATGTGGTCCCAAATAAAGTCAATGACTTCTTTTTCTCGGACTTTCTCGAATGCTTGAGCTTCGACCCATTTAGAAAAATGATCAGTCATGAATAGTATGAGTTGAGCCATACCAGGTGCCCACGACAGGGGGCCGACGATGTATATTCCTCATTTCATGAATGACCTTGGGGACAAGACCGAATAGAGTATCTCTCCCGATTGATGGATAATTGGTGTGTGTCTCTAGTAGCCGTTGCATCTTTCTCCATTTTTATCCAGTAATAGCCGGCCCTGATTAATTTCTGAATCAAAGATTCTGCCCCCAATGTTTCCCGCAAGTGCCTTTATGAACTTATCTCAAGGCATATTTGGTATCTCCCAGCCCTAAGCATATGGCCAGTGGGCCGTTGAATATTCTTTTGAACAGAGTCCTTTGGATAAGATAAACTTGGTAGCCTCCGTACACAGAGCTCTCGATTCTTTAGGATCCGAGGAAAATTTCCTAGTATTCAAGTAATCTATGTACTTGTTCCTCCAATCCCAAGTTAAACTCGTGGAATTTACTTCGGTGTGGCCTTTTTCTATCACCGATTTCATGAGTTGTACTACTGTCCCCGAGATGAACTCATCGTCACCAACCGAGGACCCCAAGTTAGCCAGAGCATCAGCCTCGTTGTTCTAATCTTGGGGCATGTGCTGTAGGGTACATTCCTGAATTGATGTAGCATTACCTGTAACTTGTCTAGATACCTTCGCATTCATTCTTATTTCACTTCGAACGTCCCATTAACATGATTTACCACGAGGAAGGAATCATATTTAGCTTTAATCACCTTGGCCCCAAGACTTTTAGCCAATTCGAGACCTGCAGTCATGGCCTCATACTCGGCCTCACTGTTAGCTAATTTTATAGTTCTAATAGGCTGCCTAACTACATTTCCTGTAGGTGGTTTCAACACAATGCCGAGCCCAGACCCCTTTGCTTTCGAGGCACCGACCATAAAAAGGGTCTAGATACCCGAGGTAGTCCTCGAGGTTAACAGTAATTCCCTTTAGACTTTGGCTATTAAGGCCGGCGTAAAGTCGTCCATGAAGTCTGCAAAAATTTGTGATTTGATGGCGGTTCAGGGTCGATACTCGATATCGTACCCACTGATTTTGACGGCCCATTTGGACAAACGGCCCGAGATCTCGGGTTTGTGCATGATATTCCTTAGTGGGTAAGAGGTTACGACATATATAGGGTGGCATTGAAAGTATGGTTTTAACTTTCTGGAGGTGCTTAGCAAAGCGAGCGCCAATATTTCCAAGTGAGGATACCTTGTTTCGGCCTTACCTAGAGTTTACTGATATAGTAAATAGGAAATTGCGTACCTTCCTCTTCCCAGACTAAGACTCTATTTACCGCCACCTCGGATATCGCCAACTAAAGGTACAATTGCTCGTCCGCCTTCGGAGTATGGAACAGGGGCGGACTCGAAAGGTACCGTTTGAGTTCTTCCAAAGCTTCTTGGCACTCCAGCTTCTAAGAAAGGTTATTCTTCTTCTTCAACAGTGAGAAGAACCAATGGCTTTTGACCGACGACCTCGATATGAACCGGCCTAGGACGGTTATATGCTCGGTCAGCCTCTGAACGGCCTTGATGTTGTCCACCACAGTGATGTCTTCTATGACTTTGATTTTGTCAGGATTAATCTCGATCCCCCGATTGGATACCATGAACCCAAGGAACTTTCGCGATCCAACCCCGAATGCGCACTTCTCCGGGTTCAGCTTCATATTCGTATTTTTTCGATATGTCGAAGGTTTCCTGCAAATGTTTCAAATGGCCCTCTGCTCTTAGGGACTTAACTAACATGCCGTCAATATAAACTTCCATTTATTTTCCTATATGTTCTTCGAACATCCGGTTTACTAGGCATTGATAGGTGGCACGAACGTTCTTTAATCCGAATGGCATTACATTTTAACAGTAGGTGGAGAATTTAGTGATAAAGGAAGTCTTCTCTTGGTCGCTCGGGTCCATCCGAATTTGGTTGTACCCGGAATAGACATCGAGAAAGATGAGTATCTTGTGTCCGGACATCACATCGATCATCTGGTCGATGCTAGGCAAAGAAAAAGAATCCTTAGGGCATGTTTTGTTCAAGTCTTAGTAATCTCCACACATTCATAGCTTATTTCCCTTTTTAGGTACTACCACTACACTAGCTAACTAGACTGACTACTTAACTTCCCGAACTATCACGACCCAAACCTTACCTGTCATGATGGAGCCTAACATGGTACTAGGCAATTCGACAACTCAATAAATTCCAACACTTTTAGATAAAAGATGATCTAAAACAAGTTTGAATAATTAAAGCATTCATAAACTGGATAAAAGGTCAAAACTCAACTCAAAATTCCCATAACCAGGGTGTCACTGAGTACATGAGCGTCTATATAACACAAGTCTGAAAATACTGTCTATGAAAAGTTGTAACTAAATACATAAAGCTAAAAGATAGGGAAGGAGAGTCAAGGTCTGCGAACACCGGGCAGCTACCTCAAAATCTCCGAACGATCAAGCCGCTCAGATAATCGGCACCCACCATGTCCGAAACACATGGATCTGCACACGAAGTGCGGGGTGTAGCATGAGTACAACCAACTCAGTAAGTAACAAAACTAACTATTGGACTGAAAGTAGTAAAGAGCTTCACGGGTACAATTCAATTACATAAGTACATTACAAGAAGGCAGGCATGCTTTCAAGTTCGATAGTTAAAGCCAATAACAATTGAATTATGTCAAGTTCAGTGAAACAAGATATGGCACATCTCAGTAACCACTTGACATTCATATAAACCAACGAAAGTACAAAACAATAATGAAATCAGGTACATACTCTCAGAGTATCAGTCACTCAGTCCTCCCATTCACTCCATCCTCACAACCACTCAATCCTCCTAGTCGTCGGGCACTCGTACTCAGTAGATACTTGCGCTCACTGTGGATGTGCAGACTCCTGAGGGGTATTTCTAGCCCAAGTGTTATAATAAGCCAATCATGGCATGAATCAAAATAACATGCTGCGGCGTGCAGCCCGCTCTTATAAAATATTCTCCCAATCAGGCCCTCGGTTTAACTCAGTCATCAATCTCTCCAGTCTCTCGGACTCTCAATAATCATGATAATTAGCCCAAACAATGAAGATATAATGTATCAATAAAAGGAAAACCGAGACTCAGATATAATATGCAATAAAAGTTATGACTGAGTACAAAATGACAGTTTGGCAAATAACTCAACATTTAACACGGCCTCTGCGGGTCCTTGCAGTACCGACATATAGCCTAAGAATGATTCTAACATGGCTAACAGCTCAATTACTTTAACACATGATGAAAGTACTGATAATGACAAGATAAATCAACTATATAGTTCCAAGAATCGACCAAGTCACAATTCTTACGGTGCATGCCCACACGCCCATCACCTAATATGTGCGTCACCTCAACACCAATCACATAACACGTAATTCGGGGTTTCATACCATCAGAACCAAGTTTAGAAGTGTTACTTACCTCAAACTGTGCAAATCCCTAGTCCAATAAGCCCTTGCCTCGCGAATCGGCCTTAAAATGCCTCGAATCTAGCCACAAACAATTCGATACAATCAACACGAGCTAAAGGAATCAATTCCATAAGAAAATACTAAGTTCTTAATCAAAAGTCAAAAAGTCAACTCAAAAGGCGGCGCCTGGGCCCTCATCTCGGAATCCAATAAAAGTCACAAAATCCGGAAGCCCATTTGACCACGAGTCTAACCATACCAAATTTATCAAAATCCGACATCAAATCGTCACCCAAATCCCAAATTAAACTCTCCAAATCCCTAGCCTCATCTCCCAAAATTACACCTCAAAACCACACAATCTAGGTGGGGAATTTAATGAGGAAACATAATTATTGAATAAACTTCAACAAAAATGACTTACCTCAAGTATCCCTTCGAAATCCCTCTCAAAAATCGCCTAAGCCCGAGCTTGAAATGTCCAAAATGAAGAAAATCTCGGAAACCCTCGAATTTAAACATTGTCCAGCTTTCCGCACCTACGGCTTCACAGGTGCGACAAAAACATCCGTTCCTGCGACTGGCTTCGCTCCTACGGACCAAAATACCACTCTTGCGGACTCGCTTCTGCGAACACACTATCACTTCTGCGGAGCCAGCTTCCTTTCCCATTTCCGCTTCTGTGCTCATCACTTCGCACTTGCGACCTTGCAGGTGCAACAAACTATTCCCACCTGCGAGCACTGCCCAGTCCTCCTCCTGGCCACTTTTGCGCATCCCATCTCACACTTGTGAGCTCGCACCTGTAACCAAAACTTCACAAGTGCGATTGCACTAGAAGACTATAGCTACAACACCCCTTTTAACTCCAAAGTTGATTCAAAAATCATCCGAACATCACCCGAGGCCCCCGGGACCTCAACCAAAAATACCAACAAGTCCTAAAATACAATACTAACTTAGTCGAACCTTCAAATCACGTCAAACAATGCTAAAATAATGAATCACGCATCGATTCAAGCCTAATGAACTTTTGAACTTCCAACTTCTACATTTGATGCCGAAACCTATCAAATCACGTCCGATTGACCTCAAATTTTGCACACAAGTCACAAATGACACCACAAATCTACACCAACTCCCAGAACCCCAATTCGAGCCTGGTAACCACAAAGTCCACTCTCGGTCAAACTTCTAAATTTCCAAATTTCGTCATCTCAAGACTAATTCAACTACGGACCTCCAAATCACAATCCGGACATGCTACTATGTCCAAAATCACCCAACAGAGCTAACGGAACCATCAAAACTCCATTCCGGATTCTTTACACATAAGTCAACACCAGGTCAATCTTTTTAAGTTAAGCTTCCAACCTTAAGACTAAGTGTCTCAATTCATTCTGAAGCCTCTCCGGACCCGAACTAACTACCCCGGCAAGTCACATAACAGTTATAAAGTATAAAATGAGCAGTAAATGAGGGAACGAGGCTACAACTCTCAAGATGACCGGCCGGGTTGTTACACGAATGGACCCCTATTTAAGGAGTTTAAATACCTCATCCTTGATGAATATATGCTTGACCTAGGACTGGGGCCTCCTCTTCTATTTAACTGGGTAGAACTTTGGGTCCAAACTCAGCTTATGAGTGGTTATCTCAGGTGGGATCCCTGTCATGTCAAAATGGGACCAAGCAAGTTATGTTAGTTTTAAGAAAATTAATGAGTTCTTTCCTGAGCTCGGGGGTTAACCCTGTGCCTAGGTATACCTTTTGATTCGGCAGGTGTTCGATCAATACGACTTGCTCCAGTTCCTTGACCGTTGATTTGGTGGCATCGGTATCATCAGGTGCTATGAATGATCTCGGAATTTCGTAATCATCCACCTCGTTATCTCCTTGTTCATCTGATCTAACCAGGACCGGCATCATTCATTGCTATTTGACTTCGACCTTTCTGGTCGGCTCTGTGTTCCTTAATGTCGAGATGGCGGGTACTTGGAGTACTTCATCGACTGTGAACATCTCCTCTGCAACCGGTTGTTCCCCGTACACCATTTTGATTCCTCCTAGGGTAGGGAACTTTAACACCTGGTGTAAGGTCTAAGGTTCTGCCCTCATGTTGTGAACCCACGGTCTTTCGAACAGAGCATTGTATCTCATGTCCCCTTCGATTACATAGAACTTTGTTTCCTGGATGGTCCCGGCGTTGTTCACTAGTAGGGTTATTCCCCTTTAAGTGGTTTCACATACCATGTTAATTCTGTTCAACACCTGGTTTGCAGGCACCATTTGGTCTTGTAACCCCAACTCCTCTATGAATCTCGATCTGATGATGTTGGTCGAGCTACCTGGATCAATTAACACATGCTTAACTCGAGATTTATTGATAAGTACAGATATTACCAGTGCATCGTTATGAGGTTGTACGATTACTTCGGCATCCTCATCATTGAACAAAATGGTTCCCTCCTGGATATAATCTCGGGTACGTTTCTCCCTTGTGATATACACTTTTATGTGTTTTATCATCGGTCCTTGAAGGATATCGACCCCTCCAATGATCATATTGATGATATGTTGAGGTTCCTCATGTTCGGTCTGTTTGTCGGCATCCTTGTTTCTTAAGTGGTTCTTGGCTCGATCACTCAAAAATTCTTGTAGGTACCCATTATTAAACAACCGGACAACTTCTTCTCTCAATTATCGGCAATCCTCGGTCATGCGACCATGAGTGCCATGAAACTTACACTTCAAGTTAGGGTCCCTCTGGGTGGGGTCGGACTGCAATGGTCGAGGCCAATTGGTATCCTTGATGCGTCCGATGGCTGATACGATACTGGCAGCGTCGATGTTGAAATTATATTCTAACAATCTTTGTGCCTCTCTGGCCCCGAGTGGCCTGTCGAAACCATTTTTGCTCATCAAACCTCGACTACTGATCCCTCGATCGACTCTCCTTTCGTTCCTCGTAGAATGATGCCCGGACCACTTTCCCATTTGATCTCCCATGTATGGTTGATACTTGTCTCGGATCAGCTTCGGTTCACTATCAACGACTCTCTTAGACCTGTCTTCGGTTCTAACGGGATAAACGAACCCGGAAGGGGCTCCTAGTTGGGCATCCTCGACTCTGATTTTTGATTGGTACCTATTGTGGACGTCGGCTCAAGTTACCACCGGATACTCCACCAAATTTTGTTTTAGCTACTGTGAAGCCAAGAAGCTTCGAGGGTTAAGTCCTTGAGTGAATGCTTGAACAGCCCAATCATCGGCCAACCGGGGGTAGATCCATTCACTCCATCTAAAACCTCGACACGAATTCCCTGAGCATTTCGTTATCTCTTTGTTTAACTTTGAAAAGGTCTGATTTCCTGGTCTCGACCTTGATGGCCCCAGCATGAGCTTTCACAAAGACATATGCAAGCATAGCAAATGAATCAATAGAATTTGGAGGTAAGTTGTGATACCATATTATTTCTCCCTTTGATAGAGTTTCCCCGAACTTCTTTAGCAATACCATCTCGATTTCGTCATCTTCCAAGTCATTCCCCTTGATGGCACATGTATAGGAGGTCACATGCTCGTTTGGATCTATGCTTCCGTTGTACTTTGGAATATCAGGCATACAAAACCTCTTCCAGATCGGCTTCGGTGCAACACTCTCAGGGAAAGGCTTTTAGATAAACTTCTTGGGTTTAATATTGTGGGATGCTCTCGGGTTTTGATCGACCCTGGAGTTATATGTCTCCACTTTTTTTGTCGTTGGCCTCAATTTTCTTATCTCTTGATTCCACCAGCTTCGTCAATTCCTCAAACATTTTCATTATTTCGGGGTTGGCCCCGGGCCGACCTCTCGGTGGTCTGATCTTTTCTTCGGGTGTTCTCCATGGACGGCTCGGGCTCTATCCTACTGGGAGGGTGGCCTTGATTCTGTAGTTATGCTATCGCCGCTTTCTGAGCCTGCAACATTTCGAAGATTGGCAGTAGGCTTATCCCATCACCTTCGCCTTCAGGCATTTCTCGAGCCGTTAGTCGAAGGCCTCCACGAACGTTGTTTTTGGGGTTAGTTGGCTGGTGGGCGTCGATAGCAATCTGTGAATTGGCGTCGATTTGATCGGCAACCGGGACTCTATTGGGATCAACATGGGACACCTCATTGCTAGGTACTAGGTTGTTGCTTTTTCCATGATGGTCATATTTAGCTCAACGTTCAAATGAGCGGATTGAGAATTTGACATCTTTAAGCAAACCTGAAATTGAAAACTTAAAGAACAAGCGTAAAATAAAGTGCGTTATGGAAATTCGTATTAAATTACAGCTATTATCCTTAGCCCCACTGTGGTGCCTCAAAATGAATAACAATTGAATTTATGCGCGGTTTTAAAGATATGTGGATTGATTCAATACCAATTATCAAGAATGTTAGATAAGCGAATTAAAGATAAAATAAGTAACCAAACCAGTTGTGACGTTGAGTCCGGGCTCGGATCTAAGCTTAACAATTATTCTTCCCTCGATTCGGAGCCAAACGTGTATGAAGAGTTAGGATTAAAATAAGAACTTTTCAATAGCTAGAAAAAGAGAAAGAAATTTTTATTGCCTTGATATGTGTGTTAAAGTGTGTTCATTGAATAAGAAACTTTCACTTTATATAATAGGGGTGTTTTATCCCTTGTACAATTGTAAAAAAAAGAGGTAAAAATCCTCCTTGTACATCAATTACTGATACTCTACCGATATCGGGCGAGATTCGCGCCGTGATATCCGGTTGAGTGCGGATATCACGGCCCTTTGTTAGTCGCGTGCAACCGTTTGTAGTGCTTTCCGAGGTCTTTGAGCTCGTACAGAATTCGGGGGGTGTTGTCTTGTGGGGCCCGGTGGCGAGCACTCCATTTTGGCCGTAGTACGAGAAGTTCCCAGCTTCGATTCCGATTCCATATAGTTATGTCCTTACTTCGTTTGACCCACTGAAAAATCGGGATACTCATTAGCCCCGGTTTTACCCGTACACAAAACTAAAAATCTTAACTTCATGATAATTTATGATACTTTTGTCCCAAAAAATTAAACTGAAATAACTGAGATTCAGGATGCACTGACTAATTCCTTAATAGTAACCTTTAGGGTAGCTATCTATTGTCATTTCTACTAATATATTCTTGATGGCTAATTAGGCCGTCTATTAGTTGCAACTTGCAACCTACTAATCTATTAGTTATCACTCTTTACCCATGTCAGAATTAATCCTCTTCTATGTGTGTACCTAAAATATATATTTTTTCTTTTCTTTTGATTCCAAATGCTTGGTGCTAACTGGTTTTTTTCGTTTTCTTTTTCGACATACTTCCTCTTTCTCATTTCATAATTCGTATGGCACTCTTTGAGTATTATAGTAGTTGTTTTTCTTTTGACCATGATTATTTTAAATGCTTACTATTTAGGTTTTGAATATGTAAATTTTAGTTTTAAATTCTTTTTGATATCAATATCTAAATTGTGACAAACAATTAATTAATGCTTTAATTATCGTATTCAGAGTTCCATCATTCTTTTTTTTCGTGGTGCAAAGAGTATACATTGTCGCATCATATTGCAGACATGAGATGATATTTACCTTGTAATTTACTTGCACATCGGATATGGCTCGTTTGTTGGTTAAAGTTTTCGGAGAATCATTCTGGTGAAACTTTTTGGAAAGGTTAAAATAACAAAACGTGTTGGTTGATTGTTATTTAATGTGAATTTTGTGAGTATTCCAAGTAATGTTTCTTGCAAAAGATATGTGTGCAGCTTTTAGGATAAAGTATGATCATACCCAAACAAATTATCCCCTTAAGCAATTTTATGAAACTTTTCATGACTTAACTCATAATAAAATTTGTTCTCTTTTTTACTTGTCCCAACCTCCAGAGGAATCATCTTACTACAAAAAGTGGGTAGATTTCATTTGCTGCTTCCACTTAATAAAGTGAGGAAACCGTTCAAAATGAAAAGGCGACATATTTCCAACTCTAACTTTATTCGTCTAATTTGAGTACGCCAAAGTTCAAAGTTAAAAGCATTTAATCCTTTTTATAGCATCCAAATCATATCGTCCACGTCCTTTCGTTATTTTATATAAGATACCTTTTATCATAAATATTTGCCTTTTTATTTAAATGTTTTTTTTTCTATGAACTTAAGAAAAGTCAACATATCAACCTTGTCGACTCATTATATTTACTACTAAAAAATGGCTGAATTACGAACGTCAAAACGATCGGAAATCGGTCAGAAATCGAGTTTTTTCGACTAAAAATGATCGGTCGGAAAACACATGGTCGCAAACAATTTGCAACGAAACAGTCGAAAATTTCCGACCGAATTGGTCACAAAATGAATTAGTTGAGACGCGTTAAATTTTTAGAGATTTGCGACTGATTTGGGCGGTAATCTTTCGACCGAATCGATCGCAATTTGAATAGTAAAATAAATAATTAATTAAATTTTTCGACCGATTCTGTTATAAATTTGAATAATAAAATAAATAAATAAATAATTAAATTTTTTGACGAAACTGTCGCAAAATGTGAGAATAAAATAATTTTAAAAATTAATAAATTCATATTTTTCAACCAAATCAGTCGCAAATCTGGGATTTTCAGGTCATAATTGCGACTGAATCGGTAGGAAATCAGCCCCAAATCTGAGAAAATTTTAGCAAAATTTTGCTATTTCTTTCACACCACCTACGGAGTAAAACAATCAACAAGAACAATCGGAAATCGTGACCGAAACGATCAAAAATCGCGAAAATACATTTCGCGGTATTTAGCGCCAAAGTTTTCGACAAATACGGTCAGAGTGTTTGCCGTAAAATTATTTTAAAAAAAAAAAAAAATTTCACAAGTTGCGACCGAATCCGTCGAAATTTCCTACGGTTTTCGGTCGAAAAATTTCAGTCGAAAAATAGACGTTTGTTTACTAGTGATCTAAGTTAAGGCTTATGTCACCCGAAGATATTGAGGACATCGTATACATCACCGACAAGTGATAAAAAAAAGAAACGGTGAAAAGAAAACAAAATTAAGCAACGAATCGTTGTATGATCTAGACTATTAAAAAAGTGTCAAAAAGCGTGCAAAATATACCGATCGAAATTTCGGTCGAAAAAAATATCGATTGAAATCGATCGGAAACAAAGTAAATTGGTCAAAAAAATTAAATAAAAAATTATAAATAAAAATACAGAACGCAATTAGTCGGAAAATGTGGTCCCACAGAAAAGAACGATGTTTTATTTGACACAGTTAAAATTTTCAACCGACTTCAGTTAGAAATTGATCAATCTTTGATCAAAGCCTGGTCAAACTTGCATACTAACTACAAAAGAAATGATTAATTAAAATAACTATACAATACCAACCGATGTCGGTCGAAATTTTAATTTATTATTTTCCATCCTGTGTCAATAGCTTTTTTTATAATAAAAAATTATTTTTCATATAATTATAAAAATACCGACCTATGTCGGTTAAAAATTCTAATTTATTTTTTCCCGCCATGCGTCAATTATTTATTTTGATAATAAAAAATTACTTTTAATATAATTATAAAACTACCGATCGAAATCGGTCGGTATTAGTTGTCCAAATGATCAAATATTATTGTTACTTACAATCTACACACACACATATTGTGTGTGTGTGTGTGTACAATTTAGGAATATACACAAGTGCCGAGCTATTAGAATAATACAAATAAAGACTTGAATAAAAATAAAGCTGTCTGAAAGAAAATACACAGCTAAGATAACGTAGAAGAGGACTTCATTACTGCGGACGTTGTGCAGTTATACCTCAAGTCTCCTCTGGGTAGCTGGATCCGAGCAAGTCTATGGTACGCCGCTGGGACCAACTCCAAAATCTGCACAAGAAGTACAAGGTGTAGTATGAGTACAACCGATCTCATGTACTCCGTAAGGGTCGAGCCTAACTTCGATGAAGTAGTGACGAGGCTATGACAAGACACATACGTAAACAACCTGTGTAAGTATATACATATACGAAGCAATAATGAATACTGTGATTAACAATTTACAAATTTGGGAGGGAACATGCGAAGGGGAATGGTATAAACATTTCAGCAGGAGAAATGTCACGTAGCAGCCAAATAATTCATCAACAATTAAAAAAAAGGTAACTGATAATATAAAAATGGTACGGCACCACCCTTTGTGCTTTTACTCTCATACCATGAAATGATGAATAGATAATATAAATGGCACGGCATCACCCTTCGTGCTTTAACTCTTTTTCTTGCCATAATATGATGAATAAATGATAATATAAATTGCACGACATCACCCTTCCTATTTTAACTCTCTTTCTTGCCACAGAATGATGAATAAATAATTTAAATGGCACGACATCACCCTTCATTCTTTAACTCTCTTCCTTACTTTATAAATTAATAAATAATAATATGAAGATGGAACGGCATCACCCTTTGTACTTTTCACTCTTCCTTACCATGACAATGATAATATAAATTCGGAAGAGTATTTTTAAATGCGGGGATCATACTTATCATGAAGTTTTATACCAGGGTACCGACCTCACCTTCAAAAATATTCAACAATAATTAAGTGAGCAATAATTTCATGAATAATGTTCAAATAAATAATAACCTAACTCGAACATAAATATCCTAATTAAATAAGCAATTATTCACAAAGAACAATGTAACGACCCGGCCGGTTATTTCGAGAGTTGTAGCCTCATTTCCCTATTTTCTGCTTTTTTTTGTCCAACAACTGTATTATGACTTATCGGGTTAGTTGGTTCGAGTCTGGAGTGATTTCAAAATGAATTGAGACACTTAGTCTCTTAATTGAAAGCTTAAGTTGAAAAAGTGACCAGATGTTGACTTATGTATAAACGACCTCATATTTGAATTTTGATGGTTTCGTTAGCTCCGTTAGATGATTTTGGACTTAGGAGCGTGTCCGAATTTTGATTTGGACGTCCGTGGTAGAATTAGGCTTGAATTGGCAAAAGTTAAAATTTTGGAAAGTTTGACCGGGAATGGACTTTTTGATATCAGGGTCGCATTGGATTTTCGGAAGGTGGAGTAGGTTCGTGGTGTCATTTATGACTTGTGTGCAAAATTTTAGATCAATCGGACGTGATTTGATAAGTTTCGGTGTCGTTTGTAGATTTTGGAAATTTCGAAGTTCATTAGGCTTGAATCCGTATGTAATTCGTATTTTTGATGTTGTTTGAGGTGATTCGAGGATTCGACTAAGTTCCTATCGGGCTATAAGACTTGTTGGTATGTTTGGTTGAGGTTCCGGGGGCCGCGGGTTGATTTCGGGTGGTTTACGGACTTGGGTTTTGAGTTGATGAAGCAACTGAAGAGTTGCTGCTACTGGAGTAACCGCACCTGCGGAGTGGAAAACGCGGGTGCGAGCCCGCAGAAGCGGGGAATGATTCGCAGAAGCGACCAAGGAAGAGTTGAGCAGAGGTCGCAGGTGCGAAGACTATCCCGCATCTGCGATGGTCGCAGAAGTGGGCAGAAGGGCGCAGATGCGAGTTTGATCCGCTGGTGCGATGGATTTCCCGCACCTGCGATACGCGCAGATGCAGTCCAGTGATCGCAGAAGCGGAGGCAGCTGGATAAGTGACTTCCACAGAAGCGGGAAATTTACTGCAAAAGCAGTTCTGCAGGTACCGATAAGAGGCCGTAGGTGCGAGAAGCCTAGCCAGAATGTTTAAACATAAGGGTTCGCGATTTTAGTCTTATTTCAACATTTTGGACTCGGACTTAGGCGATTTTGGAGAGGATTTTCGAGGGGATTTTTGAGGTAAGCTTCTTGTACTAATTTTTATCATAAATCTTGTATCCCCATTGTTTTTCTCACCTAGATTGTGTGGTGTTAGGGTGAAATTTGGGGGTTTAAGGCTAGGGATTTGGAGAGTGAGTTTTGGGGATTTGAATGGCCATTTGAAGTCGAATTTTGGTAAATTTGGTTTGGTTAGACTCGTGAGTGAAGAGGTTTTCTGGTTTTTTGACTTTTGTTGGATTTCGAGACATGGGCCCGGGGGCCGGGTTTGAGCCGATTTCGGATTTTATCTATAATTTAGTACTTTTCTTGTGAAATTGATCCCTTTAGCCTATATTGATTTTATTGTACTACTTGTAGCTAGATTCGGGATTTAGAGACCGATTTGAGAGGCAAAGGCATTTTGGAGTAGAGTTTTTGCTCAGATTGAGGTAAGTAACGCTTTCAAACTTTGTTCTGAGGATTCGAAACCCCGAATTATGTGTTATGTGATTGGTATTAAGGTGACGCACATGCCAAGTGACGGGCGTGCGGGTGTGCACCGTGAGAATTGTGACCTGGTTGATTCCATGGCACCGTATAGTGACTTCATCTTGTTGATATCCATGTTTTCATCATGCGATAAAGTAATTGAGTTTTCAATCATGTTAGATATCATGTTTAGGCTTTATGCCGGTACTGTTGGGACCCATTGTGGTCGTTTCTTGCTGTCATCTCACTGATTTCATTGATATTTCGTACTCAGTCATGTTCATGCATTTCATATCATATCTCAGTCTCAGTTGTTATTTATTGATACATTATATCATTGTTTCGGGCTAGTTTTCATGACATTTGTGCGCCCGCGAGTGAGACTTGAGAGATTGATGACTGAGTGAGGCCGAGAGCCTGATTATGAGTGACAGTTATGGGATCGGGTTGTACGCTGCAGCGGTTATATTGATTTGTGATAGCGCTTGGGCTGTAGGAGCCCCTCCAAAGTCTGTACATACCCCAGTGAGCGCAATTGATATTATTGAGGGGTAGATCTTCCCTCGACATGGATCTTGTCCGAAGTACTTGTTATCTGGAGATGGATCTTCTCCATGGGGCTGGATTGTCCTTCCTCGGTACTGGTGACTGATGGTCGGTGATGTATATATTCAGGGATGGATCTTCCCTGGGATGTATAGGCCTATACAGTACCGAGTTGTTGAGCATTTGATAACTGGAGATGGATCTTCTCCATAGAGCTGGATTGGCCTTCCTCGGTACTGGTGACCGATGGTCAGTGATGTATATATTTCGGGATGGATCTTCCCTATGCCGTATGGGCCATATATAGTACCGAGTGGTTGAGCATTGAGAGTGTGAGCACACAAGGCTGTCAGCATGGTGCATCACATATGGCATATGCATTGACATGTAGAAATAGAAGAGTTATATTATTCACATTGTTCAGCTCTAATCTATATTTACTGTTTTGAGTTATCTGTTTAACTTAAAAGCATGCCTACGTTTCTGCACAGTTATTTCTGATTTATCTGTACCGGTTAAGTTTGTCACTACCTTTTAGTCAAAAGGTTGGACTTGTTACTTATTGAGTTGGATGTACTCACGTTACTCCCCGCACCCTGTGTGCAGATCCAGGCGCATCTGGTTACGGCGGCTGGTGATTGAGGCTTCAAAGTTCGGAGACTATCAAGGTAGTTGCTCGGCGTTCGCAGGCCTAGATCCTTCTTTATCTCTATTTGTATTTCAGTTTCATTCTCTAGACATTGTAGTGGACTGTATTTCTGATTTAGACGCTCATGTAATCAGTGACACCCCGGTTTTGGGATGGATTGTATCATATGTTTGGATTATTTCTGTTTTCAAAAAGACTTTTTCTTAAAAATTAGATTGCTTCCGGCTTATTGTGCAAAGATTTTACTGTGTTGAGTTGCTGAGTTGAGGCTGGCCTAGTTCCACGATAGGTGCCATCACGACGGTTGATTTTGGGTCGTGACAAACAACTTCCACCCACATGCTTTGACTCAACCACAACGCGTAAATACTCGTCACGTCAAATGTACGTTGTACCCGCATATTAAATCACGTAGCAAATAGGCAAACAAGTCATATTCCCTCAAGTCAAGGTTAATCACGACACTTACCTCACTTCGCAACCAACTCAAGATTCCAATAAGCCTTTGCCTCGCGAGTTGGTGTTTGAATGCCTCGAATCTAGTCACAAACAATTCAATATACTCAACACAATTATAGGAATCAATTTCATATGAAATTGCAAATTTTCCGAATTAAAATCCGAAAAGTCAACAGTTGGACCCATGTCTCAGAACCCGACAAAACTCACAAAATCCGATCACCCATTCCGAGACGAGTCCAACCATACAAAATTTATCGAATTCCGATATAAATTCGACCTCCAAATCCTCAATTTAAAGTCTAGAAAATTTCTACCATTTTCACCCCAAAACATCAATTACATGATAAACATAACAATAGATTCGTGTAATTTAACCAAAATCGAGTTAGGAATTCTTACCCCTAATATTTTCCTTGAAAATCTCTCGAGAAATCGCCTCACACCGAGCTCAAAATCCCAAAAATGGAGAAATGAGACGAAGTCTCATTTCCAGAACTTAATTTCCTCTGCCCAAGCACTTACCATTTGCTATCGTAGAAAATATTTCGCGATCGCGAAGCACAAAAATTTCCAGAACAATTTTACTCTATGCGATCGCGGCCATTTTCCCGCAATTGCGATGAACAAATTTCTATTAACTCTTCCCAAACTCTTCTTAGACATCATGTAGTGTAATAGCCATAACTTCTTTTTACAAAACTCTAAATGACAAACGGTTTGATTTTCTGGAAATTAGATACAAAGGAATACAACTTTTTATTTTGGATCATCTCCAAATTCCTTATAAATTGCGAGATATAAGCTTCCAAAGTAGTGTCAGTGTATCAGAATTTTTTTCTCTACGCGAAAAGCCTTCCGTGATGGTCATTTACAGGCTAATATTACCCATTTTACTCTTCGTAATCGCGGCCAATTCCCCGCGATCGCAATGCACACTGCTGTAGCCAAAAATCAGCAACTAAAAATGGCATAGAAATGGTCTGAAACTCACTCGAGCCCCTCGGGACCCCGTCCTAATATACCAACAAGTTTTGTAACATAACGCTGGCCTACTCGAGGTCTCAAATCACGTCAAACAACATCAAAACTACAAATCGCACCTCGATTCAAACTTAACGAATTTATGAAATTTTCAATTCCATAACTCGCGCCGAAACCCGTCAAATCAATCCGGAATAACCTCAAATTTTGCATTTAAGTCTCAAATGACATAACAGAAATATTCCAACTTTCAGAATCAAAATCCGAGCCCGATATCAACAAAGTCAATTTACGGTCAAACTTTAAAATCTTTAAACTTTCAAACTTTGAGTTTTCAACAAATGGTGATAACTCAAGCTAGGGACCTCCAAATTAAATTTCGGGCATACGCCTAAGTCCCAAATCACGATATGGACCCACAGAAACTGTCAAAATACTGATCCAGGTTCGTTTGCTCAAAACGTTGACTGAAGTCAACTCAGATGAGTTTTAAAGCATAATTTCACATCTTTATAATTTTTTCATATAAAAACCTCTCGGGTTTAGACCAGGACCGCGCACGCAATTCGAAAAAGGCTAAATGAAGCTATTTGAGGTCTCAGAATACATAAATGAAGGTTAAAATTTAAAGATGACCTATCGGGTCATCACATTCTCCACCTCTAAAACAAACGTTAGTCCTCGAATGAAAATAGATGAGTACCTGGGCTGGTGAAAAGGTGTGAATATCTACTATGTATGTCTAACTCGGACTCCCATGTGGCTGCCTCAATCGGCTGACCTCTCCACTGCACTCATACTGAAGGAAACTCTTAAACCTCAAATGTCAGACCTGCCGTTCTAGAATAGCTACCGACTCCTCCTCATAAGTCAATTTTTTATTTAATTGGACTGAGCTGAAATCTAACACATGTGACGGATCACTGTGAAACTTCCAGAATATGGACACATGGAACACCGAATGAACTACTGATAAACTAGGTGGCAATGTGAGCTTGTAAGACACTTCACCTACTCTCTCAAGAATCTTAAAAGGTCTGATATACCTAGGGCTCAACTTGCACTTCTTTCTGAAACTCATCATACCTTTCATAGGTAAAACTCGGATCAACACCCTCTCTCTAACCATGAATGCAACATCACGAACTCTACAGTCGGCATAACTCTTTTGCCTGTATTAAGCTGTGCGAAGTCGATATTGAATCATTTTGACCTTATCCAAGGCATCCTGTACCAAATCTGTACCCAACAACCGTGCCTCTCCCGACTCAAACCAACCAATTGGCTAACGACACTGATCACAAGAACCTCCGAAATCTATAACAAAAGCGCAAAGCATATCCTCCAATATTTGAATAGGGCGCACGGACTGTCCATCCGTTTGGGGATGAAATGATGTACTCAACTCAACCTGCATGCCTAATTCACGTTGTACGGCTCTCCAGAAGTGGGAGGTGAATTGTGTACCTCAATCAAAAATGATAGACACGGGCATACCATGAAGAAGAACAATCTCACGGATATAGATCTCAGCTAACTGTTCTGAAGAATAGGTAACTGCCATTGGAATGAAATGTGATGACTTGGTATACCGGTCCACAATAATCAATATCGCGTTAAACTTCTTCTGAGTCTGTCGGAGTCCAACAACAAAATCCATAGTAATACGCTCCCACTTCCACTCAGGGATCTCTAAATTCTGAAGCAAACCACCAGGCCTCTGATGCTCGTATTTTACTTGCTGAAAATTTAGACACCGAGCTACGTATGAAAATATATCCTTCTTCATCCTTCACCACCAATAATGCTGCCGCAAATCTTGATACATTTTCGCAGCACTCGGTTGAATAGAATATCGGGAGCTATGGGCCTCCTCAAGAATCATCTCACGAAGTCTATCCACATTGGGCACACAAATACGACCCTACCTTCCCAAAACTCCACCATCTCCAACAGTAACTTGCTTGGCACCACCATGCTGCACTGTGTCCTTAAGGACAAGCAAATGAGAATCATCATCCTGATACCTTCTTATGCGCTCATATAAGGAAGAACGAGCAATTGTGCAAGATAATACACGACTGGGCTCTGAAACATCTAACCTCACGAACTGATTGGCCAAAGCCTGAACATTTGTAGCAAGTGGCCTCTCGCCAACTAGAATATAAGCAAGGCTTCCCATACTCACATCCTTTTTACTCAAGGCGTCGGCCAACACATTGGCCTTCCAGGGATGATACAAAATAGTGATATCATAGTCTTTCAACAGCTCCAACAACCTTCTCTTCCTCAAATTGAGATCCTTTTGGTTGAACAAATATTGTAGACTATGATGATATGTGAACACCTCACATGATACGACGTAAAGATAGTGCCTCCAAATCTTCAGCGCGTGAACAATGGCTGCCAACTCTTAGTCATGTACATGATAATTTTTCTCATGAACCTTCAACTGTCGAGATGCATATGCAATCACTCTGCCATCCTGCATTAATACTGCACTGAGCCTAATATGAGATGCATCATAATACACCGTGTAAGATCGTGAACCTGTGGGTAATACCAATATTAGCATTGTAGTCAAAGCAGCCTTGAGCTTCTGAAAGTTCAACTCCCACTCATCTGACCATCTGAATGGAGCACCCTTCTAGGTGAATCTAGTCAATGGGGCTTCTATGGATGAAAACCCCTCCACGAACCGGCGATAATAACCTGCCAAACCCAGGAAACTCCCGATATCTGTAGCTGAAGTAGGTCTAGACCAATTCTGAACTGCCTCAATCTTCTTAGGATCTACCTTTATGCTCTCTGCCAATACGACGTGCCCCAAAAAGGAAACTGAGTCTAGCCAAAACTCGCACTTTGAAAACTTGGCATATAACTGGCTATCTCTCAGGGTCTGGAGTATAATATGAAGATGCTGCTCGTGCTCCTCTCGACTACGGGAGTAGATCAAAATATCATCAATGAACACCACCATAAAAGAATCAAAATAGGGCTTGAACACCCAGTTCATCAAATCCATAAATGATGTTAGGGTATTTGTCAGCCCAAATGACATAACTAGGAACTCATAATGCCCATACATACCGAGTCCGGAAAATTGTCTTAGGGATATCGGATGCCCTAATCTTCAATTGATGGTAGCCAGACCTCAAATCGATCTTGGAAAACACCTTGGCACTCTGAAGCTGATCAAATAAGTCATCAATCCTCGGCAACAGATACTTGTTTTTGATAGTAACCTTGTTCAACTGTCGATAATCTGTACACATTCTCATCGATCCATCTTTCTCACGAACAACACGGGCACACCCAGGGCGAGACACTAGGTCTAATGAAGCCCTTATCAAGAAAATATTGTAACTGTTCCTTCAATTCTTTCAACTCCGGTGGGGCCATACGGTGTGGTGGAATATAAATTGGCTGAGTGCCCGGAGCCAAATCAATACAAAAGTCAATATCTCTATCGGGTGGTATCCCCGACAGATCTACAGGAAATACCTCTGGAAACTCAAGAACAACTAGTACCGAACCCATGGAAGGAACCTCTACACTAGAATCGCAAATATGAACCAAATAAGCTAGACAGCCCTTCTCGACTATACATCGAGCCTTCACATAAAAGACAACACTGTTGGTAGAATGGCCAGGAATCCATTTCCACTATAATCGAGGCAACCTAGGCATGGCTAAGGTCATTGTTTTGGCATGACAGTCTAATATAGCATGATAAGGTGATAGCCAATCCATACCTAAGATGACATCAAAATCTACCATATCAAGAAGTAGAAAATCTATGCTTGTCTCGAAACTCCCAATAGTAACTACACACGAATGATATACACGATCTACAATAATAAAATCTCCCACTGGCATGGACTCATACACAGGAGCACCCAAAGAATCACGATGCACAACCAGATATGAAGCAAAATAGGAGGACACATAGGAATAAGTAGATCTTGGATCAAATAGAACTGAAGCATCTCTATGGCAAACTGGAACAATACCTGTGATCATGGCATTAGATGAATCGACCTCAGGCCTAGCTGGAAAAGCATAAAATTGGGGCTGGGCCCTACCACTCTGAGCTACATCTCTAGGACGGCCTCTAACTGGCTAGCCTCCACCTCTAACGACCTGACCTCCACCTCTAACGGTCTGATCCCCACCTCTAGCTATCTGACCCCTACCCTTAGCTAGCTGGGCGGGTGGTGGAATAGTTGGTGCTAGAATCATAGTACGAGAACCCTATTGTTGCATGCTTCCATGAGACCTGGGGCAAAATCTAGCAACGTGCCTACAATCCCCACTAGAACAACAAGCCATCAGCTGTTGTGACTGTTGACCCTGTGTCACGACCCAAAACCTAAACTGTCGTGATGGCGCCTAACGTGGTACTAGGTAGGCCGACATTTCAAAAATATTTCCAATACTTTTAACTGAAAAAATGAGTTAAGCAGTTTAAATAATAATAGTTCTCATAAACAGGATAGAAAATTCAAAACACAACGCGAAAATTCCCAACATCGGGGTGTCACGAAGTACATGAGCGTTTATTCAATATGTCATGACCCAATATCCATTAACGGTCATGATTGTGCCTAACACCACTGTCAGGCAAGCCAACAATAAATGATTATCTTAATTACTCATTTTTGTATTTTTGAAATCATAATTTCCTTCAATTAAATAGTAAGAAATCGAATTTATAGAGTAAAGGATCATATTTTCACAACTACAATACTGAACAACCCATAATCACCCCAAAACCCAGTGTCACAAGTGCATGAGTATTAACTAGGAAATATAGTAAAATACAACATCTGTCTAGAGTACAATTAGACAGGAGAGTGTAAATAACTCTGATGGAGACTTTGTGTGTTGCGGGATCGTAACATGGGATGCAACTCACCTAAATCCCCGCAATAACCATGCCTATGTGCCCACAAGACCACTAGACATATATGTACCTGCACAAAATGTGCAGCAAGTGTAGTATGAGTACTTAAATCAATGTGTACCCAGTAAGTATCTAGTCTAACCTCAAAGAAGTAGTGACGAGGGGTCGACTCCGACACTTACTATGGGCTAACCATAAAATATCGATATTTTAATTAAGCATGGGTTACATAATATAGTTGTAAACTCAATAACCGGAAATAATAAACAATCCTTTTACTAATAGGAATTCCCAAATTTATTTTCATCATCTAACAATTTATATCTCAAGCCAATGAAGCAATGTCAATTATTATTAGTTCCAAAGAGTTATCATGCACAATTCTTGCCGAGGTCGTACGGCCCGATCCAACATAAAATATTTAATCTGTGCACTGCCGAGGGTCAAACGACACGAACCATAGATGCATCTATCTGCTACCTGTCGCGCCCCTTTTTCTCGCAAAATCGGATTTCGACGTTGTGACAAGTCTTTTGAGTGAAGGGAGATAGAGTGGTAAAGAAGAAGAGTCGCCACCTAATGGTTTTTAAGGTGTGTTAGGGCACCTATTATGCAGATAACTCTGTTTGACTAGTCAACGCCACCAAAGATCGGAGAAGGGCTCAAATTACCTCAAAGAGAAGGTGTTAGGCACTCTTCGAGGTCCAAACTGTGGGTCTCAGCCAAACTTAAGACTATGTGTATTATAATTAGGCAAGATAAATACAGAGAGTAAGGGTCAAAGAAACTTATTATAACACAAATAAGGATTACAAGGATATAACTGTAACGGTCTATATTAGATGACTAAATGTATAAAGAAGATGGGGGGTCCTAAGTTTTTTAGCCTAAAGAATCACCCCGTGCAACATAAATAATACTTCGCATATCCCTTAAAGTAGAGAATTACTCATATTATTCAGCGGGCACAGACTATCATCTCCTGCTACCCGAATACTATGTTAAAGTTGTTTACCTAAATGCGTTGTAGTTCAATTCTAAGTCGTACCCTATGCGTGCACTACCCGTCCCATGCCTATGGTCCAGGAGACATCAGACCTCTATTTGGGTGGTTCTAGACTTTACCTAGGCTGCTCAAAATGATAAAACTAGATGACATACAAAACAAGTTGGACTTCATGTAAGGGCAGTTAAGGGCTCAAGTTAGCCTCCACACTTAGACAACAAATGCACGCAAAACAGGTTCTCACATTAGGCATTAGGCAGTTTCAAAACTGAGACAAATTAAAGTCCTTAAGCCCTATAGACATGATTTCTGTGTGACCTAAGATTCAAACGTGTAGGTAGTTTCAGATGTAAGGCGCTACTTTAAACGTATATACATGATTTCCAAACAACTATATAGTTTAGGAGTATTGCATGCTAATTATTGAGATTAAGTTTTTAAAACCTATAGACATGATCTCTAAGTGATTTACGTAGTAGGGGGCAGTGAAGACCATTGGAAATACTCAGAATTACTCATGCTTTCTAATAATGGCATGGCTAATCAACGAAACAACGTTTGAAAAGTTCAGCATTAAAACCTTAGAGCAAGTAGTAATACCCTATAGGAAGGATTTCTAACGATTGGCGATTGAAACTGATTTCTTTATACTTAGCCCCTATAGACATGTTTTCTAAGTGAGTAGTATGATAACAATAGCAAATTAACCAATTAAAATCCTATAGGCATGATTTCTAGTGAATATGTTGCAGTTATACAAATTGAAAGAATGGTTGTGGACAATTGTTTCCTATAGGCATGTTGTCTAGCAGTAGACATAGGAATAAACAAAGTACTTATGCTTTGATAGTAGACAAGTTGTGTGAGTGTGTGATTCTCCTAATGGCATGATTTCTACCAGTGCACATGGAAATTGAATGGCATATATAGCAGGTTGGATAACAAGTATATCATATGAATCCTATAGGCATGTTTTCTACCCTTGCATGCAAACATTGGAGTGTGCCCATTTCCCTGATTTCACTAATACCCCAATCGTTTATTACAAAAGTATTACAGACCTAATGATGAATGTAATTATAAAATATTATACAAGCAGTAACAGTAGACCTATAGCAGGACCAAAAGGAGATACCCTGTATTGCTTGGGCCTTCAACAAACTCTTTCTTCACACACAGCACACTCAGATCCCAACAGGGGACTATATTCATCAGCACAACCCAGAAACCATAGAGGAACTCAAGCCAAACCAAACAGCTACAGATTGACCATATGACCCAAACATTGAATTACACAAAAATCACTTAAACAAACCAGTTTGCATATTTAGTAGATTGGATGAGGGAAGAACAGAGTGTCAGAGATAGTTCAAGCCTCACTAGTAAGGATAGTGGTCAAAGAACCCCAAATCCTAGTATGTCAGAGTTCACAAGTCCTCAATTGGACCCCGAGCAGTGCTCACACTAGGGAAGTCAATAGAGAAGTCTTAGTGGCCTTGGTTTTCAGCCGGCCAAGAGTGATTGATTCAAAATAGTGTAGGTAACAAATAAGAGTGAGGGAACAGTGATTAAGAGGACAGAATTTGAAGAGGTGCATTTGTATTTTAGAAAGAAGACATGACAGGGGTGACATACAAGCAAAGAGAATCAGCAAAACGCAAAGAGCAGGTTGTTATCACAAATTCAAACACTTAGCATATTGGGCAAAAAATATTTTTGTGAAAGACAAGGGAATCAAAGTTTCTGAGATTACAAGATTTACATACAAAGATGCATAATACCAAACGAGTCTGAAGTAGAGCATTAACTTAAAGTATTAGAACCTAGGGGACCAAATCATGTCAAGTATCCATTACAATATCAAAAGACAGACATTTTAACTTACATCATGAAGCAAAATAGTATCAAACGTGGTAAGGAAACACAAGTTGAGATAGCTACTCTAAAGGTTTAAATAATCACTAAAGAATATGAGATTCAGCAAAAATCGACATGACAAAGTGTCAAAACTAGCATGGGAGCGGATCATATTTAACAGTGAATAAATTACAGATGCGAGTCAGTCATTACAGGAATGCAGAATAGAGTAGGAAAAACAAACTCATGTCAAACAACAAATGTAGACATTCAGGTATCAACGCATTAAGCTTAAGAGGGTCTAAATTATTCAGATGAAGCATATTCAAATAACATATCTCAGAACTGGCAGCTTTAGGTAAAATCAAATGCTAAAAAGGTTCAAAACAAGTGCAAAACTAACAAGGTTGCACACAGAAGTAGCCCAGAACATATTAGGTCACGAATTTCAGAGGTAAGAATATGCAAATCGTGAACACATAAGAACAAAATTTTAAAAGCCAAAAGACTTACCAGTTATCAGTTGACAAAAACAGACAACAAGAAAGAACCAACTCCACAGTACTCTGAATATCAATCAAAGAGCGAGAACCTAGAATCTTAGTGCGTCAGAGTTCCCAGGGGCTTCGAATGAACCCCGGACAGTGTTCGCACCAAGAAAAGTTGAAAAATCGAAATCCGGTGGCTTTGGATTTCAGTCGATCAAGAACCAGAGTATAGAACAATAGAATGAGAGAATGATTGAACAATAACTTCAATTTTTAGTGAAGCTAGCGATTAAAGGTCTGTCTTAGAGGGGAATGGGTTGGGTTTATATAGTAGTTAAATCAGGCGAGTAAATAAGGAAAGAAATCAATCAAACATGAACAAAGAAAGGAAAACATACATGCAATCATAAAGCAACCAGTAAAGGAAAGAAATCGAAAACCAAACCCTAATTAGGGTTCAGCGTTTGAAAATCCGTCTACTGGTATGAGAAATCAACGATTCTTCCATGTGGATGAGATATTGTCCAGATCTTAGTGATTGAAGTTGAACGGGCCCGAATCTTGAGAGATGGTACTTGCCAAGTTTAGGCAAGTACTATGTGACACCATAGCCTTGCAAATAATACTGAGATAACACATAAAAAGCAAGAAAATCATGGAAGGAATCTATGATTAAGACGGATTTGGAGAAGATTGAGAGGGCATCTACGGTTTCAGTGGGAGGGAGGAGTGTTTGAGGGTGGCTAGTGAAGAGAAATGGGGATTAAGGTTTGGGTAAGGGGATATAAGGAGAGTGGGGAGGAGTGTTATGAGTCGTTGATCAATTTTGATCAACAGCTGGGATTTAAACAGGTTGGGTCGGGTTTTTGGACTGGGTTGGGGATTAGGTCATTTGGGTTGATGAGGTTATTGGGCCAGGGGTCTATTTGGAGCTTGTCTGGTCCGAAATTAATCCTAATTTTGGGCCAGATTTTAAAATAGGAAATTAAGGGAAAATAATTTAATAAAAAATAGTTAAATAAAATATAAAATGCTATTTATGTAAATTAATACTTTAAAACAATATTATAAGATTATAAAAATGTAATACATTATTTTGACCTTGAATAAAATGACAAATGCAATAACATTGTAAAATATACGCTATTGTTGCAAGATTATGCAAATGGCCTAAAAATACTAATGTAATTATATAAAATATAGAGTAAAAATATTTGAAGCATGTATTATAGATGCAAAATAATAATTTTAGGTAATTAAGTCATCACAAAATAATTGAAAGGAGTAATTAATAAATATTCAAGTAATTTAAATGCAGTAAAATTAATTTTAAAGCTCCAAATATTATGGAAAATTATAGAAAATGCTTGTATAGATTCGTAAACTATATAATGATGCTTTGAAAGTATATATATTATTTGAGAGAAATATGAGGGTAAAATTGGGTATCAACAGCTGCCCCTCTTTACCCGGAAATGATGAAAGAGTTGTCGGGTAAAAAATATGATGACCAAGTTTGGTCGAATTGAGTGAGGAATGATGTGATTTGAAAAAATGGAGGTCGAACCCTGGTTCCTGAGTTGCCTACATATCTCTGGTGTTATGGCAATCAGGTCGTGTGTAGTTCTGGATCCAACGGTGAACGAAACCGATGGAGCTGTTATAAGAATGGTCGTATGTTTCGAAAAGGGTTCTTTTGGATAGGATAGTATCGAATGAATTTATGCGAAGTCATGAATGTGAATTTGAAATGTTATGGATGTATCATAGAGCAAATATCTAAACGATCATAGAGTAAAAAGTGGGCAATTGCTGGTGATCGGTTACGTTTGAAACAATTGAAGGATGTGAACATTGTGAACGGAAACCGGAGCAAAGATTGCTCCCGTTTGTAGAACGATTACCTCCTAGATTACCTTTAAAACATAAAACACGGTGCATGCGAATATATATATATATATGGGTTATTGCGAGAATTTTAAACATGATGCAAATTCCCTTTGGACCATGAAGGTTGTCTTTGGACGGTGAGGATGATATCCTTAGACCATGACATCCTGGGCTATGGAGCGTATGATAAGGGATTCGCAGGCCAAGAAATGATGTCCTCGGGCCATGAGGATGATGCCTCTGGACTATGACGCCTTTGAATAGTGATGTGCAATTTTGAGAGATCCTCAGGCCATGGAATGGTGTCTCCTGACGCCTTGATGTGCAATTTTGAGAGATCCTCAGGCCATGGAATGGTGTCTCCCGGCTATGAGAATGATGCCTTCGGACTATGACACCTTTGGACAAAGCGACGATGTTTCAGCCTATGAAATGCAAATATAGGATGCTTGGTCATATGCGAGGAAGAGACAAGACAAGGCTTAGTCTTATGTAAGATGAGGGCGGTGCTTAGCCCTAGGTGACAAAGGGATAGTGCTAGGTTTTAGGTAGTGTAGCAGATATAGTATTTAATCTTATGCAAGAAAAATGCAATGCTTAGCCTTATGCCAAAAGGGAGCCAATGCTTAGTCTCGTGCAGGAAAGGTAGTGCTTAGCCTTATACAATTAGGGAGGCAATACTTAACCCCATGCAAGGAGAGGAGACAATGCTTAGTCCATGCAGGGAAAGGCAATGCTTAGACTTATGCAATTAGGGAGGCAATGATAAGCCTCATGCAAGAAGAGGAGACAATGCTTAGTCTCAAACAGGGAAAGGCAGTGCTTAGCCTTATACAATTAGGGAGACAATGCTTAGCCTCATGTAAGAAGAGGAGACAATGATTAGTCTCATTCAGGGAAAGGCAGTGCTTAGCCTTATGCAATTAGGGAGACAATGCTTAGCCTCATGCAAGAAGAAGAGACAATGCTTAGTCTCATGCAGGGAAAGGCAGTGCTTAGCCTTGTGCAATTAGGGAGGCAATGCTTAGCCTCATGCAAGAAGAGGATACAATGCTTAGTCTCATGTAGGGAAAGTCAGTGCTTAGCCTTATGCAATTAGGGAGGCAGTGCTTAGCCTCATGCAAGAAGAGGAGACAATGCTTAGTCTCATGCATGGAAAGGCAGTGCTTAGCCTTATGCAATTAGGGAAGCAATGCTTAGCCTCATTCAAGACGAGGAGACAATGCTTAGTCTCATGCAAAGAAAGGCAATGCTTAGCCTTATGCAAGAAAATAACAAGTGATAGCGAGAAAGCAAAGTATTTCTTAGCTGGAGGTGTTTGCGCTAGGTAACTTGTCGTCATAAAAATAGTGCCTTTGATGCATTTGTGGATATTATTGCCTTATCATGCCTGCATCCAAAGAAAAATCGTGAGTTTTGTGGGGAAAGGTCGGTTCGTGCTTTTGTCTTCTTGCTCTGTCTTTGCTCTTGTCTTGAGATCCTGTTTGAGTTATCCTGGGCAACATCTGGCTGTCATAGAAACAAAGTTTTCGACAAATATGCATGCATTTGATAAATATAGTTATTTGAAATGTAATAAATTATGATATCAAATAATTTAGATGAACCGGTGACTGTGACACATTTAGAGACATTGCGACCTCCTCCCAGTTTAAATGCAATACTTCTGATAATATTGTTGATTGTTCTGCATATGACGAAGTGTGCTGAACTTGCAATCTTGCCCCAATTTCTGATCATGGGGAAAATGAAGATTTTATTAAGATGTGACCAAACCCACAAGGCTGCCTACGTATCCACTCTTAAACGGTAATCAGGTCAAGCGTAGTTCAGTTACATCAAATGAAAAATGCAAACAATCTTAAACATAGTATCTCTTGACTGCGTCTGAATTGATAGGCTTTAGCCAGATCTCTCCGTCCATTTCTGCAAGTATGAGTGCTCCACCTGTTAGTACCCGATGAACCATGTAGGGACCTTGCCAGTTGGGTAAGAACTTTTCCTTGGCTTTATCCTAATGTGGGAAGATCCGCTTTAGCACTAACTGCCCCGGTGTGAATTGCATTGGTCTGACCTTTTTGTTGAAAGCTCTTGTTATTCTATTCTGGTAGATTGACCGTGGCATACCGCATTCATTCTCTTTCCATCAATGAGAGCTAGTTGCTCGTATCGGCTCTGTACCCATTCTGCATCGTTCAGCTCAGCTTCTTGTATAATTCTTAAATAAGGGATTTGTACTTCGACAGGAATGACCTCTTCAGTACCATAAACTAATAGGTAGGGAGTTGCCCCAGTTGATGTGCGAATCATGGTACGATACCCAAGCAGGGCAAATGAAAGCTTCTCGTGCCATTGTTTGTAATTATCTACTATTTTTCTTAGTATCTTCATGGCGGCTTCTACAACTCCGTTCATTTGCGGCATGTATGCTGTGAAATTCTTATGCTTGATCTTGAAAGTTTCACATATGGCCTTCATTAGATCACTATTGAGATTGGTGGCATTGTCGGTGATGATTGACTCTGGCACTCCGAACCGACAAACAATGCGATCCCGAACAAAATCTGCGACGACCTTCTTAGTTACAGCTTTATAAGATGCAACTTCGACCCATTTTGTTAAATAGTCTATGGCTACTAGAATGAACCTATGTCCATTTGAAGCAGCGGGTTTGATTAGACCGATGACATACATGCCCCAAGCGGATAAAGGCCAGGGTGCACTTGTTGCATTGAGTTCATTGGGTGGCACTCGTATCATATCAACATGTATCTGGCATTGGTGGCACTTCTGAACATACTTGATGCAGTCTATTTCCATAGTCATCCAGAAATATCCCGCTCTTAGTATTTTCTTGCTAAGATGAAGACATACATGTGTGGTCCGCAAGTTCCGGCATGTATTTCCTCGAGCAATCTGGATGCCTCCTTGGCATCGACACACCGTAATAATCCCAGGTCCGGAGTCCTTCTGTACATAATTCCTCTACTTTGAAAGAAGTGGTTGGCTAACCTTCGGAGTGTGCGTTTCTGAGTATGAGTCGCATGCTCCAGATACTCTCCCTTTGCCAAGTATTCCTTGATGTCGTGGAACCATGGATTTCCATCACTTTCTTCTTCAACATGAGCAGAATAAGCCGGTTGTTTATGGATTCCTATTGGGATAGGATCGATGAAGTTCTTGTCTGGGTGTTGTATCATGGAAGATAAAGTGGACAATGCATCTGCGAACTCATTCTGAACCCGCAGAACATGTTTGAATTATATTTTTGTAAACCTCTTGATCAGCTCTTGCA
Organism: Nicotiana tomentosiformis; assembly: GCF_000390325.3. Classification (NCBI taxonomy): domain Eukaryota; kingdom Viridiplantae; phylum Streptophyta; class Magnoliopsida; order Solanales; family Solanaceae; genus Nicotiana; species Nicotiana tomentosiformis. Next base: position 100,236,148 of record NC_090814.1, on the reverse strand, counting down.
CACAGTGCAAATATGGCAATATTTTGGTGTTCTTTATAGTCCATTCTTCTAGAATCTGATGTACCAAAAGATCGGAATCTCCAATTACCAGTAACTCCTGAACATTTATGTCAATAGCCAACCTGAGTCCCAAGATGTAAGCCTCATATTCTGCCATATTGTTGGTACATGGAAACCTGAGTTTTGCAGATACCGAATAGTATTGGCCGGTTTTTGATACTAAGACAGCTCCGATACCCACTCCTTTGAAGTTTACAGCTCCATTGAAGAACATTTTCCAACCATCATATTCTTCGGTGATATCTTCTCCTACAAATAATACCTCCTCATCAAGAAAGTACGTCTTCAATGGTTCATATTATCCATCTATGGGATTTTCTGCTAAATGATTCGTCAATGCTTTCCCTTTGACTTCCTTCTGAGTTACATAAATGATGTCGAACTCACTCAGCAATATCTGCCACTTTGCTAACTTACCCGTAGGCATGAGTTTTCGGAAGATGTATTTCAGCGGGTCCATCCTTGATATGAGATATGTGGTGTATGCACAAAAATAATGCCTCAACTTTTGAGTTGTCCATGTCAAAGTGCAGCAGGTGCGCTCTAGCAAAGAGTACCGGGCTTCGTAAGGTGTGAATTTTATACTCAGATAATATATCGCCTGCTCCTTTCTTCGAGTCTCATCATGTTGTCCCAGAACGCAACCAAAAGCCCCATCTAATACGGACAAATAAAGCAGCAAAGGTCTTCCTGGTTCTGGTGGGACAAAAATAGGTGGTTTAGATAAATACTTCTTGATTTTGTCGAAGGCTTTCTCGCATTCTTCAGTCCAGCTTGTTGCACCATCTTTCTTCAGCATTTTGAAAATTAGCTCACAGATCACGGTTGATTGTGCTATGAAATGGCTGATGTAGTTGATATGCCCTAAGAAGCTCATCACATCTTTCTTATTCTTCGGAGGTGGAAAGTCGTGGATAGCTTTGTCCTTTGACGGGTCTAATTCAACCCCTCGGCGACTGACGATGAACCCTAGCAATTTTCCGGCAGGGACCCCGAAGGCACACTTTGCAGGATTCAATTTCAGATTGTACCTTCGAAGCCGATCAAAGAATTTCCTCAAGTCTGCTATATGATCTGTGCTTCTTATGGATTTGATGATGATGTCATCTACGTACACCTCTATTTCCTTATGTATCATGTCGTGGAAAATGGTTGTCAGTGCTCTCATGTAAGTGGCTCCAGCATTCTTCAAACCAAACTGCATCATTTTATAGCAGTGCATCCCCCATGGCGTGATAAAGGCTGTCTTTTCAGCATCCTCTTCATCCATCCAGATCTGATGATACCCCGCGAAGCAATCTATGAAAGACTGGAGTTCATGCTTGGCACAATTGTCGATCAGTATGTGTATATTGGGCAACAGGAAATCTTCTTTAGGACTCACCCTGTTTAAATCTCGGTAGTCAACACACACTCTGACTTTCCCATCTTTCTTCGAAACCGGCACGATGCTGGCCAACCATGTCGGATATTCAACCACTCTGAGAACTTTGGCTTTGATTTGCTTGGTGACCTCCTCTTTTATCTTCAAACTCATATCCAGCTTGAACTTTCTAAGCTTCTGTTTTACCGGTGGACACATGGGACTGGTAGGTAGCTTGTGAGCCACTATGGATGTGCTCAAACTAGTCATATAATCATAGGACCATGCAAAGATATCTTTTAGGAATCGGACATACTCTTCCTTCTCTGATGGTGATAGGTGAATGCTTATACGTGTTTCCTTGACCGTTTCGGAATCCCCTAAGTTGACTATCTCGGTTTCGTCCAAATTAGACTTAGGTATGTTTTCAAAGTTCTCCACTTCTCTGACGATCTCCTCAAGTATTATATCATCTTCCAGATCCTCTAAATCACTATCCTTATGTTACATTGTCTCATTACATGTCACAGTCGTAAGTTCATCGGGATAGGTAATAATAATGTTGCAGAGAGAAAATGTAAATAATAATAATAATAAATACTAAAAATAGCGATGCATTAATAAAATCTTGAAAACATCAACAAATACGGCTCGATGACTCGAGCAATTATTTCAAAACAAAATACTGAAAATGTCTTAGATGCTCAAAATTGCTTGAAAAATAGTTGATGCTAATTGCCAGGCTACCCAGAAACTCGTCGGGCCCGGGATGGTGCAGCGGTCTACTAATTATAGGACCAGTTCGTTCTGCCTTAGTGTACTTCTACCATATGAAGCCTTCATATTCTCTGCCATAGAAGCATTGTCTTTCTTGTTGCCACTCAAATCGTCCATCTTTCCTTTATTATTGCTTTTGATGTCATTGGGAGAGGGGAGGTAGAGGGCCTCTGGATCTGGTGTGATATGCTGACGTTGGCAGAATGCACGAACCAACCTTTGGGAATGAGAATAATCAAAAGAAATAAAAATAAAAGGTAACCAAGTCAGTAACACCAAATGAAAGAGTGTTTTCAATATTTAAGCAAGTAATACATAAATTCATGCAATGATTCGCGTCCTAACTTGCGGACCTCATTGTGCCCGAGGTAGGCCTAAGCGACAAATAGCTTTGGAGAAAATTTATGCCAACGTTGCCTCATTCCATTAATACAAAAATAGATCAAATCAATCCTTACTAAATCGAAATAATATGAAGTCACTATTGGCATGAAGCCTTATTACATCGAAATCTAACGAAATCTAACTATAAAGCAATAAAGAACATTATCTCCTAATCTATTTAGTCCTAGAAAGAACTTCTCCATGCTTTACTCTTTTGAATTTATCAATCACACTTCCTAGGTCATGCATGTTGAGCGACCATACCAAACCTGGGGATTTTATGCCTTATTTTCTGCAAACAAATAAACGTTAGCACTTTCCCCCTCCAGATTCGACTATTCATGCAATAACGGTCAACATGTTGGCATGTTTTCTCCAAATAATGCACATAATATGATGGTGTCCTTTGGGATTGTGGAAATCCCTTTGGACTTTGGACAAGGTTTATCTAAGCGGATTAATGCGTCAATGGCGTCTCAATCCATACTAGGTTTAGCATGATGGATGTACATTTCAAATTAGAGTGGGGTTTTTAGAATGGCCTAGACTGGTACTCCCAAGTGGACAACTTGAGAGGGAAAGTCACGGGACCATCGACTGTACCGCTGATCGACTAGACTACCACAAATAAGCCTTTCCGATTTTAAAAGGGTAATTTCGGAAGAGCGCGGACACTCATTAAGCGCCGCTATGTTGATAATTGGCACGAGTGGAGTATGATGTGGAGAATGATTTATGCAGAGATAATAACACGTTTCCAAGTATTTGCATGATATATATGTAAAAGCAGTAGATACAATAGTAAGGTAAAACATGAAAAACATAAATAAAAAAAAAAAAAAAAAGGAAGAAGTTAGTTCGTGGAATATATGCAGAAATGTAATAAAGCAAGTAAGGGAGTAGGGATGAGAGAGGCATGATATAACAGTCTTTAAACAAAATGAAGAGCAGTCATAGCAAATAGTGGTGGACGGGGAAGGGATGTGCATGTTATAACAAATTTAAACAAATAAAGGTAAGCGGGAGAGGGATGTGCATGAAATAAAGAAAATAATCCACATAAGTCAAGTTCATTATGGTAAGAGCCTGAGTGTAATTCCCCAGCAGAGTCGCCATGCTGTCGCGCCCCTTTTTCTCGCGAAATCGGGTTTCGACGTTGTGACAACTCTTTTGAATAAAGGGAGATAGAGTGCTAAAAGAAGAAGAGTCGCCACCTAAGTTTTTAAGGTGCGTTAGGGCACCTATTATGCAGATAACTCTATTTGACTAGTCAACGCCACCAAAGATAGGGTAAGGGCTCAAATTACCTCAAAGAGAAGGTGTTAGGCACTCTTCGAGGTCTACACCTGTAGGTCCCGGCCGAACTTAAGACTATATGGATTATAATTAGCCAAGATAAACAAGGAGGTAAGGGTCAAAGAAACTTATTATAACACAAATAAGGATTACAACGATATAACTATAACGGTCTATATTAGATGACTAAATGTATAAAGAAGAGGAGGGGGTCCTAAGTTTATTAGCCTAAAGGATCACCTCGTGCAACATAGATTATACTTCGCAACTCTCTTAAAGTAGGTAATTACTCATATTATTCAGCGGGCACGGACTATCATCTCCTGCTACCCGATTACTATGTTAAAGTTATTTACCTAAATGCGCTCTAGTTCAATTCTAAGTCATACCCTATGCGTGCACTACCCGTCCCATGCCTATGGTCCGGGGGCATTGAACCTCTATTTGGGTGGTTCTAGAGTTTACCTAGGCTTCTCAAAATGATAAAACTAGATGACATACAAAACAAGTTGGACTTCATGTAAGGGAAGTTAAGGGCTCAAGTTAGCCTCCACACTTAGACAACAAATGCACGCAAAACAGGTTCTCATATTAGGCATTAGGCAGTTTCAAAACTGAGACAAATTAAAGTCCTTAAGCCCTATAGACATGATTTCCGTGTGACCTAGGATTCAAATGTGCAGGCAGTTTCAGATGCAAGGCGCTACTTTAAACTTATAGACATGATTTCCAAATAACTATATAGTTTAGAAGTATTGCATGCTGATTATTGAGATTAAGTTTTTAAAACCTATAGACATGATCTCTAAGTGATTTACGTAGTAGGGGGCAGTGAAGACCGTTGGAAATACTCAGAATTACTCATGCTTTCTAATAGTGGCATGGCTAAGCAACGAAACAGCGTTTGAAAAGTTCTGCATTAAAAACTTAGAGCGAGTAATAATACCCTATAGGCAGGATTTCTAACGATTGGCAATTGAAACTGATTTCTTTATATTTAGCCCCTATAGACATGTTTTCTAGGGGAGCAGTATGATAACAATAGCAAATTAACCAATTAAAATCCTATAGGCATGATTTCTAGTGAATATGCTGCAGTTATGCAAAGTGAAAGAATGGTTGTTAACATTTGTTTCCTATAGGCATGCTTTCTAGCAGTAGATATAGGAGTAAATAAAGTACTTATGCTTTGATAGTAGACAAGTTGTGTGAGTGTGTGATTCTCCTAATGGCATGATTTCTACCAGTGCACATGGAAATTGAATGGCATATATAGCAGGTTGGATAACAAGTAGATCATATGAATCCTATAGGTATGTTTTCTACCCTTGTATGCAAACATTAGAGTGTGCCCATTTCCCCGATTTCACTAATACCCCAATCGTTTATTACAAAATTATTACAGACCCAATGACGAATGTAATTACAAAATATTATACAAGTAGTAACAGTAGACATATAGTAGGCCCAAAAGGAGATACCCAGTATTGCCTGGGCCTTCAACAAACTCTTTCTTCACACACAGCATACTTAGATCCCAACATGGGACTATATTCATCAGCACAGCCCAGAAACCATAGAGGAACTCAAGCCAAACCAAACAACCACAGATTGACCATATGACCCAAATATTGAATTACACAGAAATCACTTAAACAAACCAGTTTACATATTCAGTAGATTGAATGAGGGAAGAACTGAGTGTCAGATATAGCTCAAGTATCAGTAGGCAGGAGAGTGGCCAAAGAACCCCAAATCCTAGTGTGTCAGAGTTCACAAGGGCCTCAAATGGACCCCGAGCAGTGCTCACACTAGGGTGGTCAATAGAGAAGTCTTAGTGGCCTTGGCTTTCAGCCGGCCAATAGTGATATATTCAAAATAGTGTAGGTAGCAAATGAGAGTGAGGGAGCAGTGATTAAGAGGACATAATTTGAAGAGGTGCATTTGTATTTTAGAAAGCAGACATGACAGGGGTGACATACAAGCAAAGAGAATCAACAAAACTCAAAGAGCAGGTTGTTATCACAAATTCAAACACATAGCCTATTGGGCAGAAAATATTTTTGTGAAAGACAGGGGAATCAAAGTTTCTGAGATTACAAGATTTACATACAAAGGTGCATAATACCAAACGAATCTGAAGTAGAGCATTAACTTAAAGTATTAGAACCTAGGGGACCAAATCATGTTAAGTATCCATCACAATATCAAAAGACAGACATGTTAACTTACATCATGAAGCAAAACAGTATCAAACATGGTAAGGATACACAAGTTGAGATAGCTACTCTAAAGGTTTAAATAATCACTAAAGGATATGAGATTCAGCAAAAATCGACATGACAAAGTGTCAAAACTAGCATGGGAGCGGATCATATTTAACAGTGAATAAATTACAGATGCGAGTCAGTCATTACAGGAAAGCAGAACAGAGTAGGAAAAACAAACTCATGTCAAACAACAAATATACACATTCAGGTATCAACACATTAAGCTTAAGAGGGTCTAAATTATTCAGGTGCAGCATATTCAAATAACATATCTCAGAACTGGCAGCTTTAGGTAAAATCAAATGCTAAAGAGGTTCAAAACAAGTGCAAAAGTAACAAGCCTGCACATAGAAGTAGCCCAGAACACATTAGGTCATGAATTTCAGAGGTAAGATAATGCAAATCGTGAACACAGAAGAACAAAATTGTAAAAGCCAAAAGACTTACCAGCTATCAGTTGACAAAAACAGACAACAAGAAAGAACCAACTCCACAATACTCTGAATATCAATCAAAGAGCGAGAACCCAGAATCTTAGTGTGTCAGAGTTCCCAAGGGCTTCGAATGAACCCTGGGCAATGCTCGCACCAAGAAAAGTTAAAAATTCAAAATCCGGTGGCCTTGGCTTTCATCCGGCCAAGAACCAGAGTATAGAACAATATAATGAGAGAATGATAGAACAATAACTTCAATTTTTAGTGAATCTAGCGATTAAAGGTCTGTCTTAGAGGGGAATGGGAGGGTTTTATATAGCAGTTAAATCAGGCGAGTAAATATTAAAAGAAATCAATCAAACATGAACAAAGGAAGGAAAACATACATGCAATCATAAAGTAACCAGTAAAGGAAAGAAATCGAAAATCAAACCCTAATTAGGGTTCAGCGTTTGAAAATTCGTCTACTGGTATGAGAAATCAACGATTCTTCCATGCATATGAACGAGATATTGTCCATATCTTAGTGATTGAAGTTTAACGGGCCCGAATCTTGAGAGATGGTACTTGCCAAGTTTAGGCAAGTACTAATTGACACCATAGTCTTGCAAGTAATACTGAGATAACACATAAAAGTCAAGAAAATCATGGAAGGAATCCATGATTGAGATGGATTTGGAGAAGATTGAGAGGGCGGCTAGGGTTTCGGTGGGAGTGAGGAGTGTTTGAGGGCGGCTGATAAAGAGAAATGCGGATTAGGGTTTGGGTGAGGGGATATAAGGAGAGTGGGGAGGAGTGTTATGAGCCGTTGATCAATTTTCATCAACGGCTGAGATTTAAACAGGTTGGGTAAGGTTTTTAGACTGGATTGGGGATTAGGTCATTTGGGCTGATGAGGTTATTGGGCCAGGGGTCTATTTGGAGCTTGTCTGGTCCGAAATTAATCCTAATTTTGGGCCAAATTTTAAAATAGGAAATTAAGGGAAAATAATTTAATAAAAAATAGTTAAGTAAAATATAAAATGTTATTTATGCAAATTAATACTTTACAACAATAGTAGAAGATTATAAAAATATAAGATATTATTTTGACCTTGAATAAAATGACAATTGCAATAAAATTGTAAACTATAGGCTATTGTTGCAAGATTGTGCAAATGGCCTAAAAATACTAATGTAATTATATAAACAAATAGAGTAAAAATATTTGAAGCATGTATTATAGATGCAAAATAATAATTTTACGTAATTAAGTCATCACAAAATAATTGAAAGGAGTAATTAATAACTATTCAAGTAATTTAAATGCAGGAAAATCAATTTTAAAGCTCCAAAAATTATGGAAAATTATTGAAAATGCTTGTGTAGATTCGTAAACTAAATAATGATGCAAAAATTATGCTTTGAATGTATATATATTATTTGAGAGAAATATGAGGGCAAAATTGGGTATCAACACTACCGAGGCGTTCGGTCCACTCCACAAAATAGAAAAAAAATACTTTATAATAGCCGATTTAAGATTTATTAAGAGGTTAATATTCAAAGAAATATCAATTCTGATTAACAGTCAAGTGACCCGTCCAATACTCAAGTAAATGAAGTTTAACCTTTTAAAATTCTTTTATCAAGTTCCAATATGGCTTAAGCAATTACATTAACAAGTAGGGTACAAACATCGCAAGTACAACATGATTTGGGTCCTAGACTACCCGGGCATAAGCATAATTAATAGCTACGCACGGACTCTTGTCACCTCGTGCGTACGTAGCCCCCACAAATAGAAGCACATATTAAATCAATTCACCTATGGGGTTAATTCCCTCTTACAAGGTTAGAAAAGAGACTTACCTCGCTCTGAAGTTCCATAACTGGCTCCGACACCACTCTAACACCTCAAACCAAAGCTTGACAGTCAAAAACTACGCAACCAATGTGCAAACCAATCAAAACATGTTCTAATACCCATAATTAATCAATTTAAACAATTCCCAACTCCGCTCGAATAGTCGATAAAATCAACCCTTAGGCCCACTTGCCCGGATTCCGAAATTTTTCGAAGATAAATATTACCCATATCCTCACGAATTCAAATATATATTAATCTCAATTCCATGCCCAAATTCGTGGTCAAAATCCAAAAATACCAATTTCTAAGTTTTTCTTCAAAATCTCAAATTTCTACTAATTCCCATGTTTAAATCCATATATAAACCATGTATTTAACTTGAAATAGGTGGGAATCACTTAACTTGTTATTGATGCTGAAAATGATACTTCAAAATCGCTCCAATATCGGCTCCCATGGAGGAAATGAAATGAATATGGCCAAAACCCTATTTTTAAAACATCACTGCCCAGGTCCTTCCTCTTCGCGATCGCGGAATAACCCTCGCGATCGCGAAGGCCAAACAGCCCGGCCGCAAAATCTCTTCTTCGCGGATGCAATGCCAGAACGCGATCGCGTTGCCCAGCCACTTCGCAATCGCGAGCCACACGATGTGATTGCATAGAACAACTCTTCTCAAACAAGCCAAGCCCATTAACTCAGCGCGTTCGCGATAGCTTCCATGAGAATGCGAAGAACCTCCAGCTCGACCTCCGCGAACGCAACACCATTTACGCGATCGCGCAAAAAACAAATTCCACCAGTCCACTTAACCCATCGTGATCGAGGCCCTCTTCTCGCAATCGCGGAAGAGGAAACCAGATGCCCAGAAACCAACAAATTCCATAAAGTCCAATATTAGTCTGAACTCGATCCGAGACACACCCGAGGCCCCCTAGACCCTGTCCAATCGTACCAACCTGTCCCAAAACATGACACGAACTCACTCAAAGCCTCAAATCACATCAAACAATATCGAAATCATGAATCGCACCCCAATTCGAGTTTCATGAACTTTAGAACTTCAAACTTCTACATTCGATGCCGAAACCTATCAAATCACATCCGATTGACCTCAAATTTTTCACACAAGTCACATTCGATATTACGGACCTACTCCAACTTCCGAAATCGGAATCCAACCCCGATATCAAAAACACCACTCCCGATCAAACTTTCCAAAAACTTTCAAATTTCCAACTTTCGCCAAATGACCCCCGAAATGACTTACGGACCTCCAAATCCACATCCAGGCGCGCTCCTAAGACCAGAATCACCATACGGAGCTATTCCTAGACTCGGAATTCCAAAAAAATATTGATAGCATTAAAATACCTTCAACCCAAATTTATGAAATCTTTCCAAAATGCCAACTTTCCACAATAGGCGCCGAAACGCTCCCGGGTCATCCAAAACCCGATTCGGGCATACCCCCAAGTCCAAAATCATCAAACGAATCTGTTGGAACCTTCAAATCCCGATTCCAAGGTCGTTTACTCAAAAAATCAAATCTTAGTCAGTTCTTCCAACTTAAAGCTTCTGAAATGAGAATTTTCTTTCCAAATTAATTTTGGACTTCCCGAAATTCAATTCCGACCACACGTACAAGTCATAATACCTGAAGTGAAGCTACTCATGGCCTCAAACCGTTGAACGACATGATAGAGCTCAAAACGACCGATTGGGTCATTACACAATACAAGTCTGGGAGTATTGTCTATAATAGTCTGAAACTAAATACATAAAGTGGAAAGATATTGAAGGAGAGACAAGGTCTGCGAAACATCGGGCAACTACCTTGAAATCTCCAAATGATCAACTGTGCAAAGGAATCAACACCCACCGTGTCCGGAAACACCTAGATTTGCACATGAAGTGCAAGGTATAGCGCGAGTACAACCAACTCAGTAAGTAACAAGACTAAATAAAGAACTAAAAGTAGTGACGAGCTTCACAGTTATAGTTTATTTACAGTAATTTCAGCGTAGGAAGGCAGGCATGCTTTCAAGTTCGGCAATTTAAGTCAAATCAGTTAATTCATGTCAAGTTAAGTCAAAAAGAATATAATATCTCTCAGAAAATTCCAAGACAGTGATATGTGACAGCTAAGTGCAACAATAAGGAAATCAAATGCATCCTCTCAGAGCAACAGTCACTCAGTCCTCTTATTCACTCCAATCTCACAATCACTCATTCATCACATTCACTCATTCCTCTTACTCGCTCAGCATTCGGCACTCGGCACTCGCACTCAATAGGTACCTACTCTTACTGGGGGTGTGTACAGACTCCGGAGGGGCTCCTTCAGCCCAAGCACTATAACAAGCAAATCATGGCATAAATCAATGAAACATGTTGCGGCGTGCAACCCGATCCCATAAATATCCTCACAATCATGGCCTCGGCCTCACTCAGTCATCAACCTCTCTAGTCTCTCGGGCTCTCAAAAATCATGATAATCAGCCCAAACAGAAATGATATGATGTATCAACAAAGAACAATAGAGACTGAGATATGATATGCAAGTAAAACTGAGACTGAGTACAAAACAACAATTTAGCAGATAGTATAACATGTACACGACCTCTGAGGGTCCCTACAGTAACAACACATAGCCTAAGCATGATTTCTAACAGGATTTGCAGCTCAATTTCTATATCACATGAAGTATTTGCAGATATCAACAGATTATTCATCTACACAGTTCCATGGAATGGACCAAGTCCCAATTCCTACGGTGCACGCCCACACGCCCGTCACTTAGCATATGCGTTACCTCAACACCAACCACAAAACACATAGTACGGGGTTTCATACCCTAAGAACCAAATTTAGAACTGTTACTTACCTCAAACAGTGCAAATCTCTACTCCAACATGCCTTTTCCTCGCAAATCAGCCTCCAAATGCCTCGAATCTCAAGAAATCCCCCGAAAATCCTCTCAAGAATCGCCAAAACCCGAGCTTGAAATGTTTCAAATGGTGAAAAATCTCGGAACCCTCGTTTATAAAACACTGCCCAGGCTTTTCGCACCTTTGGCCAAATAACCGCACCTGCAGAACCGCTTTTGCGTAAAATCCTCCGCTTTTATGAAAATCACTTAAATCTTTAGGGCCCGCATTTGCACTCCAGGTTCCGCACTTGCGGAGGTGCTTTTGCGTCCCTCCATCCGCTTCTGTGGAAACAGGCCTCTCTCTCAACTCCGCATCTGCAGAGCCTCGCTCGCTCATACGGGCTCACAGATGCGGTTACCCCCTCGCACCTGCGACCTGCCCCAGGCCAGCCCAGCTCCGCACCTGCGTAAATCCAGTCGCACCTGCGGCCAACCCCTCGCAGGTGCGATCACACCAGAAGAGTCCCAGCTTCAGCAATGCACTAAGTCCCATTTTTGATCTGTTAACCATCCGAAATCAACCCGAGGCCTCGGGGACCTCAACCAAACATACCAACAAGTCCTAAAACACAATTAGTCGAGCCCTAAAATCACCTCAAACAACATCAAAAATACGAATCACACCCCAATTCAAGCCTATAGAAACTAAGAAATTCTAACTTCTTCAAACGACGCTGAAACCTATCAAATCACATCCGATTGACATCAAATTTTGCACACAAGTCACAAATGACAACATGGACCTACTCCGACAACCAGAATTAGAATCCGACACCGATATAAAAAAGTCCACTCCCGGTCAAATTTTCCAAAAATCCAACTTCTGCTATTTTAAGCCTAATTCAACTACGGACCTCCAAATCACAATCCGGACACGCTCCTAAGTTCAAAATCACCCAACGGAGCTAACAGAACCATCAAAACTCCATTCCAGAGTCGTTTACACATAAGTCAACATCCGATCAACCATTTCAACTTAAGCTTTCAACCTTGAGACTAATTATCTCAATTCATTCCGAAGTCCCTTCGGACCCGACCCGACTAACCCGGCAAGTGAAATAATAGCTATAAAGCACAAACTGAGCAGTAAATAGGGGAACAGGACTACAACTCTTGAAATGACCGGTTGGGTCGTTACACCCTGGAACTGGCCATGTTGACCTGGATAACCACCCTGATAACTCTATATCAGAGTGCACTAATAGGAGTTGGTGGTGCACTGTAAGCTAGCTGGTCAGGATGAGACGTAATAGGACCATGGCTCCCAGAAGTACTATGAGATACCTGGAGGGCTGACTGAAATGGCCTGGGAAGATGGCCTCTACCAAAAGTACCCCTGCCTCTAGACGAGGCACCACTGAACCCACTGAACTAACAAGGCTTTTTATCAAACACATGTCCCCTCCCCTGAGCAAGAACTATCTCTATCTGTCCAGCAACATTTGCAGCCACCTGAAAGAAAATATCACTTTCGGTCTCCTTGGCCATCTGAAGCCTGATAAGGTAAGTGAGTCCCTCAATGAATGTCCTCTCTCTCCCTTTCAATAGGGATCAAGACAGTAGCATGACGAGCTAGATCTACAAAACATGTCTCGTACTGAGTAACAGTCATAATGCCCTGCTGGAGACACTAAAACTGTATGCGGTAATCCTCTCTCAGTGTGATAGGGAGAAATTTCTCAAGAAATAGCTAAGAGAACTGATCCCAGGTAAGTGCAGGCAACCCAGCTGATCTGGTCAACATATAATCCCTCCACCACCTCTTGGCGGAACCCGTCATCCGAAACACAGCAAAATCTACCCCATTGGTCTCAATTATACCCATGTTCCGCAGCACCTTATGGCAGCGGTCAAGATAATCTTGTGGGTCCTCAGAAGGTGCACCACTGAAGTGAACTGGCTTAGTAAACTTGTCCAATCTCAATAAAGCCTAGAAAGACATGGCGAGCCTATCACCGGCCTGCGCCACAACAACCGGCTGAACTACCCCAACTGGCGGGGCTACTAGAGTCTGATACTGGGGAGCCATCTGCTCCGGAGCAGGAGTAGTGGGAGTCTGTTCTCCTCCCCAGCCTGTGAGACGGCCGGTGCCACTTAAATGTACCATTCTGGGCCACACCCTTCATAAGGCTCACCAAACGGACTAGAGCGTCCTGAAGCACTAGAGTGCTATGAATCCTTCCGGAACTTGAACTGGTCCAACAGGTACAGTCTGAGCTGGAACCTCCTCTTCAAAATCCACCTGAGGTTCCACAACAAGTGTTGTTGTTCGAGCTCTAGACTGAGCTCTGCCTCTGCCTCTACCTCGGCCTCTAGGGTGACCTCGGCCTCTGCCCCTAGTCGTAGTTGTCACTGGGGCTCTGGCTCTTGTCCGGCTGTAGACGCAGTGCGTGTTCTCGCCATCTGTGAGAGAACAAGAATAGAATAGGTCAAATCATCGATGATAGAATAAAATCGCATGACAGAGTAAGAAAGAAGTAATAATTTTCCTAAACTCCATAGCCTCTGGAAGATAAGTACAGACTTCTCCGTACCGATCTTCCAGACTCTACTAAGCTTGCTCGTGACTCGTGAGACCTAGGTAACCTAGTGCTCTGACACCAACTTGTCACGACCCGAAATTCCCACCTTTGGGACCGTGATGGCGCATAACATTTCACTTGCTAGGCAAGCCAACGTTAGAATAATTTTAGCCATTTTTAACAATTCAATTTAATTAATGATAAAGAAACAAAATAACTATAATAAAATCTGAATTAAAGTGAATAAACTAAAATAATAGCGATGTATAAATACCATCCTGAAACTGGTGTCACAAGTGCACGAGCTACTAGAATAATACAGATAAAGGTCTGAATAAAAATAAAGCTGTCTGAAAGAAAATACACACCTAAGATAAAGTGGAAGGGGACTTCATAACTGCGGACGCTATGCAGTTATACCTCAAGTCTCCTCTGGGTAGTTGGATCTGAGCAAGTATATGATACGCCGCTGGGACCAACTCCAAAATCTGCATAAGAAGTGCAGAGTGTAATATGAGTACTACCGACCCCATGTACTCCGTAAGTGTCGAGCCTAACCTCGACGAAGTAGTAACGAGGCTATGACAAGACACAAAAAAGTAAACAACCTGTTCAAATATATACATATACGAAGCAATAATAAACACAGTGATTAACAATTTACAAATTTGGGAGGGAACATGCGAAGGGGAATGATATAAACATTTCAGCAGGAGAAATGTCACGTAGCAGCCAAGTAATTCATCAACAATAAAAAAAAATAGGTAACTGATAATATAAAAATGGCACGGTACCACCCTTCGTGCTTGTACTCTTATCCTTACCATGAAATGATGAATAGATAATATAAATGGCCCGACATCATCCTTCGTGTTTTAACTCTCCTTCTTGCCACAGTATGATGAATAAATGATAATATAAATGGCACGGCATCACTCTTCATGCTTTAACTCTCTTTCTTGCCACGGAATGATGAATAAATAATTATATGGCATGGCATCACCCTTTGTGCTTTAACTCTCTTCCTTACTTTATAAATCAATAAGTAATAATATGAAGATGGAACGGTATCACCCTTCGTGCGTTACACTCTTCCTTATCATGATAATGATAATATAAATATGGAAGAGTATTTTTAAATGGGGGGATTATACTTATCATTCAATTTGATACTAGGGTACCGACCTCACCTTCCAAAATATTCAACAATAATTAAGTGAGCAATAATTTCATGAATAATGTTCAAATAAAATATAACCTAACTTGAACATAAATATCCTAATAAAATAGGCAATTATTCACAAAGAACAACTTCTACCCACATGCTTTGACTCAACCACAACGCATAAGTACTCGTCACTTCACATATACGTTATACCCGCATATTAAATCACGTAGCAAATAGGCAAACAAGTCATATTTCCCTCAAGTCAAGGTTAACCACGACACTTACCTCACTTCGCAACCAACTCAAGATTCCAATAAACCCTTGCCTCGTGAATTGGTATTTGAATGCCTCGAATCTATTCACAAAAAATTCAATATACTCAACAAAAATTATAGGAATCAATTCCATATGAAATTATAAATTTTCCGAATTAAAATCTGAAAAGTCAACTAAAATTCAACAGTGGGGCACATGTCTCGGAACCCGACAAAAGTCATGAAATCCGATCACCAATTCCGAGACGAGTCCAACCATATAAAATTTATCGAATTCCGATATCAATTCGACCTCCAAATCCTCAATTTAAAGTCTAGAAAATTTCTATCATTTTCACCCAAAAAAACCAATTAAATGATAAAAACAACAATAGATTCATGTAATTTAACCAAAATCTAATTAGGAATTCTTACCCCAATGTTTTCCTTGAAAATCTCTTGAGAAATCGCCTCACACTAAGCTCAAAATCCCAAAAATGGTTCCAAAACTTAAGTTTTGCTGCCCAGGCATTTACCATTCGCGATCGTGGAAAATGCGTCGCGATCGTGAAGTAAAAAAAATTTCAGAACAATTTTACTCTATACGATCGTGGCCATTTTCCAGCGATCGCGATGAACAAATTTCTATTACCTATTCCCAAACTCTTCTCAGACAGCATGTAGTGTAATTGGCATAACATTTTGTACAAAACTCTAAATGACAAACGGTTTGATTTTTTGGAACCTAGACACAAAGGGATACAACTTTTATTTTGGTTCATCGCCAAATTCCATATAGATTACGAGATATAAGCTTTCAAATTGGGTTAGTGCAGCAGAATATTTCCTCTACGCGATCGCGAAAAGCCTTCCGCGATCTCGATTCACATGCCAATATTTCCCATTTTGCTCATCTTAGTCGCAGCCAATTCCCCGCGATCGCAATGCACACTATTGTAGCCAAAACCCAGGAATTAAAAATGGCCTAGAAATGGTCCGAAACTCACTCAAGCCCCTGGGGACCACATCCTAAGATACCAACAAGTCCCGTAACATAACGCGGACCTAGTCGAGGTCTCAAATCATGTATAACAACATCAAAACAACAAATCACACCTCGATTCAAACTTAATGAATTTATGAAATTTTCAATTCTATAACTCGTGCCAAAACACGTCAAATCAATCGGGAATAACCTTAAATTTTGTATTTAAGTCCCAAATGACATAATAGAGCTATTCCAACTTTCAAAAATGAAATCCGAGCCCGATATCAACAAAGTCAATTTACGGTCAAACTTTGAAATCTTTTAACTTTCAAACTTCTAGTTTTCAACAAATGGCGTTAACTCAAGCTAGGGACCTCCGAATTAAATTTCGGGCATACGCCCAAGTCCCAAATCACGATACAAACCCGTCGGGATCGTCAAAATACTAATCCGGATCTGTTTGCTCAAAACATTAAGTGAAGTCAACTCAGATGAGTTTTAAAGCATAATTTCACATCTTTAAAAAAATTTCATATAAAAGCCTCTCAACTCGGACTGCGTACGCAAATCGAGGAAGGCTAAATGAAGCTATTTGATGTCTCAGAAATGAAGGTTAAAATTTAAAGATGACCTGTCGGGTCATCACACATATATACAACATATACTCGATCAGATCACACGATTGGATAATATATATATATATATATATATATATATATATATATATATATATATATATATATATATATGTGTGTGTGTGTGTGTGTGTGTGTGTGTGTGTGTGTGTGTATTTAAACAAGATCTGTGTATGTATATATCTATACTATATTAAAAGCACGAAGGCCGTTAGCGAAATGTCATTCTCCTTTTTTGACCTTTACATATAGATTTCAAATTGGACAAATTTGTAGTTGTAATTTACTTATATTCCTAATATTTAGGACTTTAAAAATTAACTAATTTTTATTTATTAAATTCTTTCTTATTTGAACTAGGTAGAAACTCTTAATATTTAGGAATCTAAAATTGAGTTTAATTTTACTTATATAACTTTTTCAATATTTAAATTGTGTAAGTATTTTCCTTAAATGTTTCTAAGTTTTTAACACGTTAGCAATTTTGTCTTCATTTAATTTTGTAGTTTTAACCACGTAAGAATCATCAAACATGTCAATTCCATTTTTTCCAATTTTGTTTGAACCATCTTGAGTGTTGTTAATTTGAATATTTCACATGCGCACAAAGTCTTAAGGTGATTTATAATTTTTAATATAAAATTTAATTTATTAATGATGGATAACATTTATATTATATCATACACATTAAATATAATTTTCCCATTTAGTTATTTTTTAATACTTATAACTTTAACATTAACAAAACAAATAT
The DNA here is from genome assembly GCF_000390325.3 of Nicotiana tomentosiformis. Classification (NCBI taxonomy): domain Eukaryota; kingdom Viridiplantae; phylum Streptophyta; class Magnoliopsida; order Solanales; family Solanaceae; genus Nicotiana; species Nicotiana tomentosiformis. Next base: position 100,218,462 of record NC_090814.1, on the reverse strand, counting down.
TGCTATAACAATCATGAATATTAAATACAAATGAACTAAGTTGCAACCTGCTTTAATAACATTTTTTTGAATTAAAGAATGGGAATGTTAAGGTATATTATCTCATGTGTAACGACCCGACCGGTCGTTTTGAGCTCTAGCGTGTCGTTCGGCGGTTTAAGGCCTTAAGTAGTTTCATTTCAAGTATTATGACTTGTATGCGTGATCGGAGTTGAATTTCGGGAGGTTCGGAGTTGATTCGGATGAAAAATTCTAAATTCAGAAGCTTTAAGTTGAAAGAGTTGGCCAAGGTTTGACTTTTGAGCAAACGACCTTGGAATCGGGATTTTAAGGTTACAACAGGTACGTATGATGATTTTGGACTTGGGCGTACGTTCGGATCAGGTTTTGGATGACCCAGGAGCATTTCAGCGCCTATTGTGAAAAATTGGCATTTTTGGAAGTTTTAGAATTTCATAAGTTTGGTTTGAAGTGGACTTTGGTGTTATCGATGTCCATTTGGGATTTCGAGCCTTGGAATAGGTTCGTATCATAATTTATGACTTGTAAGCAAAGTTTGGCATCATTCCGGAATATTTTGATATGATTCGGACGCGTTCTTCAAAGTTTGGAAGTTTGAAATTTAAAAAAGGATCTTGATCGTTGATTCATAGTTTTGATGTTGTTTGATATGCTTTGAGGCCTCGAGCAGATCCGTGTTATATTATGGAATGGGTTGGTGTGATTGGACGGGGTCCAGGGGGCCTCGGGTGTATTTCGAGGTGGTTTCGGACTAAATTTGGCTAAGTTGCTAGTACTGGTGCTGGTGTCTAGTGTTGTTCTTCGCGAACGTGAAGGGTCTCCCACATTCGCGAAGAAAGATTTATGGGCTGGTGGATTTTGCCTTACGCGAAGAGGGGCCTGCGAACGCGTAGGTGGGCCTGGCAGTGCTTTGCGAACGCGGAGGCCCAACCGCGAACGCAAAGAGGAAATGAAGGAAATGGGGCAGAAGGCCTTTGGCCTACGCTAACGCGACTGGGGAATCGCGAATGCGGATGGTTGGGGCAATGATTCATCGCGAACGTGATGTTATGGACGCGAATGCGAAGCAGGTTTTGGGGCAGTAGCATTTTTGGCCTTCGCGATCGCGAGTCTTTTTCCGTGATTACGAAGAAGGGTCGCCTTGGCAGTGTATAAGTTTGCAAAAAAATGGGTTTTGGCTCATTTTATCTCAAATCTTCCATGGGAGCCGAGCTTGAAGCGATTTTGAAGGAGCTTCTTCGTCACCCATCACTAGGTAAGTGATGTCTTCACATTGTGAGTTAAATACATGGGTTATATATGGATTTAAACATGGAAATTAGTAGAAGTTTGGAATTTTGAAGAAAACCCTAAAAATTGGTATTCTTGGATTTAGACCACGAAATTGGACATGAGTTTTGGAATAAATCATATATTTGAGTTCGTAACGTTATGGGTAAAGTTTATCTTCGAAAATTTTTGAAAACTGGGCACATGGGCCCGAGGGTTAACTTTATTGACTTTTCGAGCAGAGCTGGGAATTATTATAAATTGATCAATTATGGGTATTAGAGTATATTTTTATTGGTTTGCACATTGTTTGATTAGTTTTGGAGCGAAGGGCATCGGTTTGAGGTGTTAGAGTGTCGTTGGAGCCGATTATGGAACTTCGAAGCGAGGTAAGTCTCCTGTCTAACTCTGTGAGGAGGAAACCACCCCCTAGGTAATGTATTTGATATGTGCTACTTGTTGCGGGGGCTACGTACGTACGAGGTGACGAGAGTCCCTACGTAGCTAGATTCATCCTATGTCCGGGTAGACTTAGGTTCCCGCCATGCTATAATCGTACTATTTGAGTTGTTCCTTGTCTATTAAATTCCTTTATTTTTCTTTACGACTTGAGACTAGGCCTGTGTAGTGTGATAGACTTGCTATTTTAGGTATTGGGTGTGCTACTTGATATAACTGCTGAATAATTGTGCTTCCCTTATGAATTTCTCCTGTGTTGTGCGTTTTAATCGAAAGCTTCCTTAAAGTTCATAACTCACACATTTATTCGTGAGTGGGGTCAAGGACTTGTTAAAGCTTCTTATTCTAATGGGATCGGGCTGTTCGCCTTGACAGTGTAATAGATACATCTATGGTTTGTGTCGTTCGATCATCGACAGTGCTCACATTTTGTTGAGATCGGGCAGTTCGCCTCGACAGGATTATGTACCACACTCTCATGGGAGCGGGCCCTTCACCTTGGTAGAATAATAGATGTATCTATGTGTCACGACCCAAACCGATGGGGCATGAAGAGTGCTCGAGTTCTACCTATGGAACACCCCTATGCATACGTCTAAGATATAAACATGAAATAAGTGTAGATCATGCATAATGTCTGGAAATAAACTACTAATTCATATGAACAAAATACGTGGGAAAACATGGCCAAGAGACATATATATATATATATATATATATATATATATACACACACACAGAATACGATAGGGCAAGCCAACAAGGCCACATCTTATCCAACTATACATGACTGTCTACAGACCTCTAACAGAGTGTAAAACTGTATAAAGGATGGGACTGGGCCCCGTCATACCCATATGTATACAAAGTTATCGTACCAAAACTCAATAGCAGCTCCGAATCAAATGGAGCACACCAACTCTCGTTGAGTAAGGATCCTAAGATGGGGGACCGTCAACCTGTCTACCTGCACCTGCGGGCATGAAACGCAGGCCCCCAAGAAATAGGGGAGTCAGTATGAATAATGTACCAAGTATGTAAGGCATAAAAATTAGTATATAACAAACATGAAAGAAACATGGAGTAAAGGACTCAACCTGTAAGTCTGAATAGCTCTGTGAATCGTGAAACATTTATAATGTCATGCATATGCGTATAAATGTTATATCATGCATAGGTATATGCGTACATAACATCATCAAGCCTCTGATGGCATCCCATCATATCATCTCAGCCTCTGTGGGCGAAATCATAAACGTATACCAGCTAATCAGGTGGTGGTATGTATATAACGCCATAACCTTTTCCCATACCCCATATACATATACTATACGCGTATATAACGCCATCTGGTCATGGGTTAGTATACATGTATAAATGGATGCAATGCATAATGAAGTAAATCAATAAGATCTCTCGGAATGTCATGATACCCATGAACAGACGATATGATAGTAGGACATATGGGGAATCCAGAACATAGGCAACCCTAGTACTTCTAAGAATAGAATCATTTATGAAAGTTGTGTGCTTGCACGTTTCGTTGTATCATATGGATCATGCCAAAAGGAAAGAAGGTATAACCTTAACATACCTCAAGTCGTCAATGCAACTCAACAACAAGCTTATGATAACTAGCGCGCCAACCCTATAACAAAGAAATGCATGTACGACTTAGATGGCGCTAGTATATTACGTATCTCAAACGATAACTCAATTCTAAAATAAAACGGGCAGCATTTTCCCTGATTTTACTGCTCCCTCAAGCCTACTATAGGCGAGATACAAACACTATACAATCAGCAACTAAAAACCAACCTAATTACAATTTGGGACCTTCAATACAACAAAACCCCCAAATATACCATAACACACCCAATCAACAAGTTATCAATTAGCCTGAAACTGCAACAACGAGCAACCAACCTACTATCCTACCACATGTGGCATTTCTCCACGCCCTTTTATCCTTCCAAACTCCATAAATCAGCAGCACAATAGGCCAACATGAGTGGACTACAAAACAGTCCACTAAAAGTGGAAAACATCGAACTCACGGCTTCCGTTAACCGTCCCCTGAGTTCTAACTATTGGGAAACCAATTTATCAACATTCTTTGATATTTAAACACTTAAATACAGAAATTAGATGTTTCTTAACTATGAAGTACCTTCCAAAACTCGAACTACAAATAAAAAAGAGAGGCGGTATAATGATACTTACGTCGTAGGGATCGTTCTGATGTTATCGCTTCTCGATTTCGTACCCGGGATGCTATTATTCTTTGAAACCCTATTAGAGAGCTCAATGATAGGTTTTATGGTGTTCTCTGGTTGGGTTCTACGTAAAAATCAAGAGAGAGACTAGTTAAGACATATATATTAACTTTTGAAAAGTCAAAGAGGTGATAGCTTGGCACCCTCGCATTGGCCCATCTTCCGACACTTATATCCTTTTATCCGGATATTGTATCAATGAACGGTTAAATGAGTTGGAAACTAAATTACAAGACCTTCAATTTGGTATATAATATGTCAAAAAAAGACCTCATACAGCACACAAAATGTATTTCTCAAAAAGCTCTGTTACAAGGCAAATCCTTAGTCGGTTTTTCTGCAACTTAAATCCGATTTTTCCCAAACTTTATATTTTCTATCCAAACATCATATATAGTCATTTTATGACTTTAAACTCATTTAAATCACGATTAACAAGTCTCATATTCATTATACGTCACCTTGGGACGCACAGGGTGTAACAATCTTCCCCCCTTAGAAATATTCGTCCTCGAATGTTAAACTCCCAGAGATCATTAGAAATTTTGGCAGAGTCTCCTCTATAATGGTACCACTACCAACCTGCCCGAAAGAAAACCTAACAATACAAAGCCACGCAGGGCCACAATCATCAATAAAACCAATGGCCTCACACGACCAATGACAATAACTAATATAAGAATCAAGTACCATATATGTACCTAAGGCTGTGATGTCTCAGTCCGATCCTCCTCTGGAAGCAGAAACAAGTGAGGATACCTAGACTTCATGTCTTCTTCAGCTTCCCAAGTCATCTTCTCTACATTATTGTTCCTCCAAAGTACTTTAACTGAAGATACGTCTTTAGTTCTCAATCTCCGAACATGTTTATCTAGTATAGTAATGGGAGCTTCCTCATATGATAGCTGCTCTATGACCTGAACATCGTCAATTGGAATGACTCTAGAAGGATCTCTGATACAGTTACGGAGCATAAACACATGAAAAACTGGATGTACTGACTCCAAGTTGGAAGGCAAGTCTAACTCATATGCTACCTGGCCTACTCTACGTATGATCTTATAAGGTCCAATGTACCGAGGGCTAAGCTTTCCTTTCTTACCGAATCTCATAACGCCTTTCATCAGTGATATCTTTAGGAATACCCAGTCATCTACCTGAAACTGCAAGTCTCATCGTCGATTATCTGCATAGGACTTCTGACGACTCTGAGCTGCTAATAGCCTTTCCCATATAAGCTTAATCTTCTCAACTGCCTATTGTACCAACTCTGATCCTACTAACTTAGTTTCCCCAACCTCGAACCATCCGATACCTGACCTACACTTTCGTCCGTAAAGAGCTTCATATGGAGCCATCTGAATGTTGGAATGATAGCTATTATTATATGCGAACTCAATAAGTAGAAGATGATCATCCCAGCTACCCCTGAAGTCTATCACACAAGCCCGTAGTATATCCTCCAGTGTCTGAATAGTATGCTCAGCCTGACCGTCTGTCTGGGGATGAAATGCTGTACTAAGATTTACTTGAGTCCCCAATCCTTTTTTGAAGGACCTCCATAAATCAGCTGTAAACTGAGCTCCTCTATATGAGATAATAGATATAGGGGCACCATGAAGTCGCATTATCTCATTAATGTAAAGCCTTGCATAATCCTCTGCTGAATACGTAGTCCTGACAGGTAGAAAATGGGTTGATTTTGTAAGTCTATCAACAATAACCCATATAGAATCAAACTTACGCTGGGTACGAGGTAAGCCTATGATGAAATCCATATTATTTATTTCCCATTTCCAAGTTGGAATCTCTATAGCCTGGAATAATCCACCGGGTTTCTGATGCTCAATCTTAACCTGCTGACACTTAGGGAACTAAGCAACAAACTCTGTTATATCCTTCTTCATTTCATCCCACCAGTATATTTTCCTGATATCATGATACATTTTCGTTGCTCCTGGATGAACATAATAACAAGAATAGTGAGTTTCACCCATAACCTACTGGCACAGCCCTACCACATTAGGAACACATAATTGACCTCGATATCTGAGGACTCCATCTCCTGTAATCTCAAATGGTGTCTTCTCCTTTTGAGGGGCTGTATCTCTATAATGAGCTAGCACAGGATCCTCATACTGGCATTCCTTCACTTCAGTTACTAAAGAGGATGTTGCCATGTCCTGAATAGTAACTCCGGTATCACCTGAATCTAGTAATCGAACTCCAAGATTAGCTAGCTGATGAATCTCATGGGCTATCTCACTCTTCTCTAGTTGTAAATATGATAAGCTACCCATAGATCTATGGCTGAGGGCGTCAGCTACTACATTCACCTTTCCTGGATGGTATAAAATATCAACATCATAGTCGTTCAGTAGCTCTATCCATCGCCTCTCACGTAAATTCAATTCCTTTTTCTTGAAGACATACTGAAGGCTCTTATGATCCATATAGATATTAACATGAATACCATAAAAATAGTGCCTCTACATCTTTAGTGCATGAATCACCGCGGCTAACTCTAAATCGTGGGTAGAGTAATTCTTCTCGTGCTTTCTTAGTTGTCTAGAAGCATAAACTACAACCTTGCCATGTTGCATCAGTACACAACCCAATCCAATGCCTGAAGCATCACAATAGATAGCATAACCATCGGTCCCCTCTGGGAGTGTCAGAACCGGTGTTGAAGTAAATCTGTCCTTCAATGCCTGGAAGCTCCGCTCATAAGCATCAGTCCACTGAAACTTTGTTGCCTTCTGAGTCAACTTTGTCAATGGTGCTGAAAGAGAAGAAAATCCCTCTACAAATCTCCTGTAATAACCTGGCAAACCCAGGAAGCTATGAACCTCCGTCGGTGTCGTGGGTCTAGGCCAAGTCTTCACTGCCTCAATCTTCTATATATCAACATGGATACCCTCATCTGAAATAATATGTCCAAGGAAAGCTACAGAATTCAACCAGAATTCACATTTAGAGAATTTTGCGTACAACTTCCTTTCTTATAGAACTCTGAGCACAGTATGCAAATGATCTACATGCTCAGCCTCTGAACGAGAATAAACCAAAATATCATCTATAAATACAATCACGAATAGATCTAGAAAGGATCTGAACACACGGTTCATCAAGTCCATGAATACTGTTGGGGCATTGGTCAAACCGAACAACATAACATGAAACTCAAAGTGCCCGTATCTAGTCCTAAATGATGTCTCCGGAATATCTTTCTCTCTAACCCTTACCTGATGGTACCCCGACCTCAAGTCTGTCTTTGAGAAACACCCGGCATCCTGCAACTGATCAAATAAATAATCAATCCTCGGGAGCGGGTACTTATTCTTGATCGTCTTTTTATTCAACTGTCTGTAATCAACACACATCCGCAAGGAACCATCTTTCTTTCTCACAAATAACACATGTGCTCCCCACGATGATGTACTGGGTCTGATAAAGCTTGTTTCAAGCAAATCCCTCAGTTGTTCTTTCACTCTCTTAGCTCTGCAGGTGCCATTCTATAAGGAGGAATAGATATCGGCTGAGTATCTAGTAATGTGTCAATAGCAAACTCAATCTCCCGCTCTGGTGGAAGGCCTGGAAGATCATCGGGAAAAACATAGGGAAACTCAATAACCACTAGGATAGATTGAAGGGTCGGTGACTCTGTTTTCATATCCTGTACCCGAACTAAGTGATAAATATAGCCCTTTCTGATCATCTTCCTTGCCTTGAGATAGGAAATAAACCTACCTCTCAGTGATTCAGTATTACCTTTCCACTCTAGAACTACTCCCCTGGAAACTGGAACCGAACCATCTTTAATCAACAATCAATGTTAGCATAACAAGAAGCCAACCAATCCATACCCATTAGAACATTAAATTCTACCATATCTAGCTCAATTAGGTCTGCTACTGTAGAACGACTAAGAACTACTACTATACAATCTATATATACCCGTCTAGCTATCACTGGATCCCCAACAGGTGTATACACCTCAAAGGTTTAATCATCTCAGGTTCTATCCCAAACTTGCTAGCAACCAATGGAGTGACATACGATAAGGTGGAACCTGTATCAATCAATGCATATACATCATATGAGGAGACTGATAATATATCTGTAACAACATCAGGTGACGACTCATGATCCTGTCGACCCGCTAATGCATAAACGCAGTTCTAAGGACCGCTCGAGCTAGATGCTCCACTTATTCCTTTACCACGACTGGTTGATGCCTGTGAACCTTGCCCGGGGGGGCGTACTGATGATGACGAACTAGCTACAGATCCCGTTGGCTGAACTATACCTGCACCACCTCTTGTCGGACAATCTCTCATAATGTGGCCTGGATAACTACAAGTATAACAAACACCCAACCCCACGAGGCACTGCCCGGCATGCTGCTTACCACACTAAGCACATCGTGGCAAGGGTGGCCTCATCTGACTTGACTCACCCCTATACTGAGAACTAGAGGCCCCGAAACTCTGACTGGCCCCTGGATAGGTGGAACAATCAAATCTCCTACCGGCAAACTGAGGGGGTGCACTAGCCGATTGCTGGGCTGGATACCTCAGTTACTGCTATCTCTAACCACCTCGAAACTCACCGGAAGGACCTGAAGATCTCGCTCTTTTACTCTGTCCCCTATCAAGCTCATGATCGGCCCTCTTCTTCTTCTTACGCTCCTCTACACCCTGAGCGTATGCCTGAATATGAGAAATATCAATGCTTGGATGAAGTGAGACTGACATACAGTAATTAAGCAGGTGCGGCTCCAACCCCATCACGAACTGGTGAACCCGATCCTCCATCTTAGCTACAATAGTGGGAGCATACCCAGCCAAAGAATCAAACTAAAGGTTGTACTCCCGAACACTCATATTACCCTACCGAAGAGTCAAGAACCTATCAACTCTGGCCCGTCTAAGCTCTGGTGGCAAATAATGACGAAGAAAAGCCTTTGTAAACTCCTTCCATACTGCTGGAAGAGCACCCTTACCTCTAGACAACTCCCAAGACTCGTACCAATTAATTGCATTATCCCGAAGTCTATAGGAAGCTAGCTCAACCGACTCAATCGTAGTGGCCTTAATTACCCTCAAAGTCCTCTTCATCCTATCGATAAATACCTGAGGGTCCTCATTTAGATCTGCTCCAGTGAATATAGGAGGGTCCAAATTAATGAAATCACGAATTTGCGCACTGATGGCCCTATCTGCATGACCAATAGCTACCTCCTGGCACTGAGCCTGTGCGGCCACTAATCGAGTATGTAGCTGAATAGCATCTCTCATCTCCTGACCGGTGCATCTGGATGAGGAGCTGGGAGTACTAGAGCGGGTGATGGAGCTGGTGCCCCTCGGATATTCTCTAAAGAGGGCAGGGTATGTGAAGTCTGAGATGGAGTCTCACTATGCAACTCTCCCTAAGCCCTAGTAACTCGTGACGCTCAACTTGTAGTCTCATCATCCACGTACTTGCCCTTCTGGGCGGCTGTAGCCTTTTTGGGCATCGCTGAAAACATAACATATCATTAGGAGAATGAATCCTTATATCACACGATCTAAGATAAGAAGGGAGGATAACATCCTATATGTCCTGCAGCCTCCTGTTTATAAGTGTGGTACACAACACACTCATAAACAAGACTCTACTAGACACAGTCTGTAGACAACCCTAGGATAGAACTGCTCTGATACCACTTTTGTCACGACTGATGACGTCCAAATCTACTACTAAAAAGTAAATGAACATGGTCGCATGCAATATAATTTACCCAACTATGAGTCGGGGTCGAATCCCACAGAGAATAATATGTAGGCGATTAGGCGTGTAAGAGAATTATCACTTATTATGCTAAGCCAAACACTTAGAAGGTGATTGTGAAAATATTTATAACTACTTGCGGAAATGTAAACTAACCTAGAAAGCAAGTAAAATGATCAATGGCTACAAGCATGGATACACGGGGAATTACACTCAAGTAACGATCCAATGTATTTCACGATTTTACAAATATGAGCGAGTTTATGTTAATTAGCCTTGGGTAATAATTCTATATTAGCTTCTTCCGAAGACTAACAAGACTTCCTAATTGAATTATCCCTAAAACAATTAAGAGATTAAGCACATCCGAATATGGCTACAAGTAGTTCAATCCTATCCCTAGGTAGAATCTATAAAGTGAGGGTTAAAGCCTCAAGTTCATGTTAATTAATCTTTCTCAACCCCAAATTATCTTTCCCAAAATTAATTCGAAGTAAATGGGCCAGTCCAAGGGTTAGCTAATCCCTTTGGAAACATTAAAGAACAGAAATAATTAAAGAAACAATAACTCACTTCATAATAGATAAAAATCATTCAATACATAAGAACAACAAGATATTTAATCCACACTTTAAATATGAATATTCACATAAACAAGATTCAAGTGTTGGAATAAATACTACACACTTAGATATTCAATACAAAGCAAGGAAATGAAGAAATGAACATAAATGGGTAAGAAATTCTCAACCAAAAGCTTCAAATCTTTAAGACCCAAGTGTGTGTGCAAGAACCCTAGCTCCAAAACTTGTCTTCTCTTGTCAAGATGTCCAAAGACTGCCCAAAGATATGCCAAAGATGTGTTTCCAATAAGCTAGGTCGTGTATTTGTGGGTTTGGAATGGAGAAAATGTGAAATGCCAAAACTGTCCTCAGCTGAAGCCCGTTGATCGCACCTGCGGAATAATCTACGCGGGTGCAGTTACACAGATGCGTATAGAAGCTCGCAGAAGCGAGATTTGATGGAAACAGGGTACACCGCAGAATAGGACATTCACGCGCAGGAGCATGAACGCAGATACGAACCCAAGCGCAGATGCATGACCGCAGATGTGGTAATTCAATCGCGGAAGCGGTTTTTGCCTTCCAGGTCTTCGTCCGCAAATGCGGACAATTTCCTCGCAGATGCGAGATCGCAAAAGCACACAGTGTTCCGCATATGCGGAATCACTGAAGGAATTTGCACTTGTTTTACTCTTTTTTGCTCAATTCCACTTCAATTGAATTCAACTCTCTTCATGGCATCATTTACCTAAAAATCTAGCAATACACACCATAAATAACCTCATATCGTAATTAACGGATACAAAAACTAAAGAAAAGAGAATAAAATAAATGGTAAAATTACCACTCATCAACACCACCAACTTAAAGCTTTTGCTTGTCCTCAAGCAAATCAAAACCAACAATTCAATTAGGTTCTACCATTTAAAGCACAAAAAGCATTGCTATCATTTACAAATCACATTCTCCAAATAAGCACCATACTTATGGACTTGGTTTGTATTAATAATTAGGCTCAAGCACGTGAATCTCAACCAAATAATTCCCTTATTTAAAAACAACTTCAAGAATGCAACGGAGTTTCAAAAAAATCAAGTGACAACAACCAAGCCTCAAGAAGTGACTCAAAAGCACTAGTCTACTACATATGCTCAATTTACTCAATTTAGAATATATTAATGTTACCAATCCATCATAATCCATGTGACCTCATAAGAAAAAAAGTTCCAAAATCACCATATTTACAATAACAACACAGGGGACAAATGCACAAAGACACTCACTCTCAACAAAGAATTTCAAGTGCTACAAAATATCATGCCATAAGCTTGCCCTTATTTTAATTCACCGTCTATTCAAGAACATTCAGTTGGAGATCCCATAAGGACTTTTTAAGCTTGTAATGTAGGTTTAGGGAAGGGTAGGATAAGTATTTAGGATACAAGTGACTACACCCTCCTTGAATACTACTCACGTTTGTCATTCTTTTTGCACTTTGCTTCTTTTTAAACCACATATCCCTTATTGACATCTAGTTACCAAAAAAGAACCACCTTAAAGTACCTCTCTAGTTTTCTCAAGACTCCATACTTTTTTTTTATACAACTATTTTCTTTTGGAGCTCGAGTATCTTCATATAAACAACTTTGAGATATATGTTTCTACACACGATGTACAATCTTACCAATTTTCAAATTAACACCAACACCCCCCAACTTAGGCTTTTAGCCTCATTCCTAATATTCAAGGAGGGATGGGTTCAAAATAGGGAATTATTTCACAAAAGGGTAAAGGTTTGTAATGAGGTAGCCAAAGAAAAAGTTAAAGGCTCAAATGGGGTAAACTAGTGATAATATTTATGCAATGGTAGGCTCAAAAGGCTAAAGAGGCTTTTTCAAAGATCACAAAGAATGCCTAAGGTCATCTCTCCAACCATACATAATTAACATTAGCATTGAAAGACCAACCGAGCAAGTTCTAGTTGATAGAAGTAAACACAAGAATTATTTTTAACAAAAACTAACACACATGGCACATGAACAAATCAAGACGGATCAATTTCACTTCTTAATAAGAGCATGGGTCGATGTCACGACCCAATTCTAGTTTAGGCCGTGATGATGCCCAGAACCATTGCTAGGCAAGCCAACAGGTGAACTATCTAGTGATTTCCATTTTTATTAAGTTATTCAAACAGCTAACTTCCCTTAAATTTAAAGGATTTAATAAATAACGGATTTTTAAATCAATCAAACGCAAAAAACAACTAAATGAAATCATAATTGTAAAAATACAACCCAAAATCATAAGTCTACTAGTGTGTGCCAAGACCCGGTGTCACAAATGTATGAGCATTCTCGTAGAATATACAAAAGAATACTAGTCTACTGTGTGAAATGTAATAGACACAAAATAAAATATAACAAAAGGAAGACTTCGGCTGCTGCAGTATGGCTCGGAAGGGCAGCTCACCGTAAATCTCGTAGCGGGGATCAAATGTGTGCGCCGGAATGGTAACCAGATGCACTCGCCTCAGATCCTGTACAGTTAAGTACAGAGTGTAGCATGAGTATATAAACAATATGTACCCAGTAAGTATCCAGTCTAACCTCGAAGAAGTAGTGACGAGGGGTCGACTTTGACACTTACTATGGGCTAACAATAATATATAAAAAAATATTATACTAAGCATGGATTTCATGAATAATACTGAAAGCTCAATAATAGGAAATAATAAATTCTTCTTCCACAAATATTAAATCCCAAGTTCAGTTTTATCATTTAACAGCTTGTATTTCAAGACATTTAAGCAATATCAATTATGAACAGTTCCAAAGAATTTTCATGCGCAAATTATGCCGAGGTCGTACGGACCGATCTAACATAGTATTTAAACTGTACACTACCGAGGGTCGAACGGCACAAACCATAGATACATATATCTGCTACCGAGGCATTCGGCCCCCTCCACAAATATAAAACATTTCAAATAAAACACATATTCTCATATTCAGTCAAGTGTCTCATTCATAACTTCAAGTATGTAAGTTTTACCTTTTACAATTCTTTTATCAACCTCCAATATGACTTGAGCAATTAAATCAACAAGTAGGGGTGCAAACATTTCAAATAAAGCATGGTACGGGTCCTAGACTACCCGGACAATAGCATAATAGTAGCTATGTACAGACTCTCGTCACCTCGTACGTACATAGCCCCCTACAAATAGGTACACATATTTATTTAATTCACCTATGGAGTTAATTCCCTCTTACAAGGTTAGAAAGGAGACTTACCTCGCCTCAAAGCCTACTTCCCGGTTCAAGAATGTGCTCAAACCTCCAAATTTGGTGTCAAACGACTCGAAACTAGTCAAATATTATATAAATTTATCAATTTATGCTCAAAATTTTGTATCCCCATTATTAAAGTGATTACCCAACCCTAAATGCAAGATTCCTAAAATTCACCCCCAGGCCCACGTGACTGAATTCCGGAAATTTTCGAAGAAAGTTGTCACGCATAACCTTAGGAACATAAATATATGATTTTTACTAAGTTCCATAACCAATTTCGTGGTCAAATCTCATTTTTATCAAAAACCTAGGTTTTCATGTAAACCCTTGATTTTCACTAATATTTACATGTTAATCTGCCTATAATCTATATAATTAACTCATGTTGTGTAGAAATTACTTACCTCAAAGTGCTAGGTGAAAACCCTCTTCCAAAAGCTTCAAAAATCGCCTAAGAGATGAAGTGAAATGAGATAAATGGTCTAAGTCCCGCATTAAATGAGCTGGGCACAGGCCTCTGATGTTGCATTTGCGACACCAGGTTCACAAATGTGACAAACCTCTCACAAATGCAAAGCCTGGGCTTCAGCTGCTAAGGTCGCAAATGCGACCAAAGAGTCGCAATTGCGAACTCTGCTGGGATCGCAAATGCGAACACTGCCTAGGTCGGGCTCCTTCACAATTACGAAGCCCTTCTTGCAAATGCGAGGTTCAAATTTGTGAACAATTTCTCGCATTTGCAAGACCTGCAACTGCTGCCAAGAAACACCAGAAAACTGATGTGTTTTCTCATCCCTTTCGAACGTTTGAAACTCACCCAAGCCCTTGGGGCTCCACACCAACCTTCCACACAGGTCTAACAACATCATACAAACTTGCTCGCGCGATCGGAACACTAAAATAACATCAAAAACCACTAATCGGACGCCTAAACGCATGAATTAACTCATGAACCCAAAAACTTCTAAAAACACTTCCGCGCGTCCGATTCCTATCAAATCAACTCGGAATGACGCCAAATTTTACGTGCAAGTCTTAAATGATATTACGGACCTACGCCAAATTTTGATGGTTCCGTTAGCTCCGTTAGGTGATTTTGGACTTAGGAGCGCGTCCGGAATGTGATTTGGAGGTCCGTACTAGAATTAGGCTTGAATTGGAGAAAGTTGGAATTTTGGTGATTTTGGCCGGTAGTGGAAATTTTAATATCGGGTTCGTATTGGATTTTCGGAAGTTAGAATAGGTTCGTAGTGTCATTTTTGACTTGTGTGTAAAATTTGAGGTTATTCGGACGAGATTTGATATGTTTCGACTTCGTTTGTAGAAATTAGAAATTTCAAAGTTCATTAGGCTTGAATCCGGGTGTAATTCGTGTTTTTGATGTTGTATGATGTGGTTTGAAGGCTCGACTAAGTTTGTATAGTGTTTTAGGATTGGTTGGTAGATTTGTTTGAGGTCTCGGGGGCCACGGGTGAGTTTCGGGTCGGACCATTTTTGGACTTGGGAAAGCAACAGATTTTCTGGTGTTGCTGTAGACAATTCCTTCATCGCATTCGCGAGGGAGGTCTCGCGTTCGCGTAGGCCAACTGAGAGGCCAGCTGGGTTTGTTCTTTGCGTTCGCGACATTGTTCCCGCGTTCGCGAAGGTATGGAACACTAAGGCTACGTGTTCGCGATAAGGATCTCGCGTTCACGTAGAGTCAACGGTCAGATGGGTTCCAGGCATAATAACCTACACGTTCGCGATGAGTGTCCCGCGTTCGCGTAGGGTCAGGCTAGTTGATTTTCGTGTTCGCAACTAGTGTATCGCGTTCGCAATGAGTATTTTTAGGACTTAAGCAGCTTGTGCTTCGCGAACGCGAGGCTTTGACCGCGTTCGCGAAGAAGGTTCACCTGGGCAGTATTAAACATTTCAAAAACGAGGGTTTGGCCATTTTTACCAAAACTTGAGTTTGGGAGCTCGGAATTGGACGAGACTTAGAGGGATTTTCATAGATATCAATTGGGTAATGATTCTACACTTGATTGTGGTTATATCCCACTAATCTATCCTTAATTTTATCATTTAATTTCGGATATGGGGTGAAAAAAATTGGGAAAAATGAAAAGAAGTTCTTCAACTAAGATTTTGAGTTTTGATTGGGATTTTGACATCGGATTTGGATAATTTTGGTACGAGTGAATGCGCGCTCATAATTTGTGATTTTTACTCGATTCCGAGACGAGGGCCCGGGGAGGCTTTTTAAGCGATTTTCCAATTTCTTGCTTTAACTTTGATTCCATTCGCTAGATTAGTTTCTTGTAGTTATATTTATGTTATGTAATTGGTTTTAGCTAGATTTAGGCCATTCGAAGTCGGATATTCGTGGAAAGGGCATTATTTCGGATTGATTTGAGCACGGTTCGAGGTAAGTGGCTTGCCTAACCTTGTGTGGGGGAACTCCCCTTAGAATTTGGTATTGGTTTGCTATATGAGCGCCGTGTACGTAAGGTGACGAGTACGTACACGGGCTAATAGTTGTAAAAACCCAATTTTTATTAAATAGTAACCCATCTTTCCTCTTATTTGAACTTATTAGCATGTATAGTATCTTGTTAGACTAAGAAAGCATGCCTACTTACCTTAACTGTTTACTTGAACTACGTGCAGCATGTTTAGTGGTTTTACCTACTTTCCTTAACTTGTACTTAGGTTAAATTGTAAGATTTCGTACCATAACTATTGAATTCTGTTGTTTGGCTGCATATTTACTTTGGGACTACGGAACGGTATTCCGGGAGATCCCCCTGTACTGCATATATACTTTGGGACTAGGGAATGATATTCCAGGAGATCCCCCCTGCACATTTTCGTTTGGGACTGCGAGACGGTGTCTCGAGAGATCCCGTGTTGATTTGCTCTGTACTGAGTTGTTGTTTTTCCATGATTTCTCGCTTGTTACATTTCAGTCTTTATTTCTGCGATATTTCAGTTTTGCTTTACCTTATTATATATATATGTCCCGGTAGGGCCCTGACCTGACCTGACCTCGTCACTACCCGACCAAGGTTAGGCTTGGCACTTACTGTCACGACCCAACTGGAGGGTCATGACTAGCACCCGGCCCATACTTGCCGAGCACCAACGTACATTTTATCTAATCTTCCTTATTATCTTTAAGGGCCGACAAGATCAATATAAATAGTAGACATGGATCATGAACAACCAACAATGAAAGATAATGTCATGAACATACATAACATGGGACGACAAGACTGTCAAGAAACTATATATAAGGTACGAGCTATCATGATGCCATGAAAGACTATACAACAAAAATCAGCCGAAAAGGCATTCTAAACCATACATAAGTCGACACCTGTCTATGAGCCTCTAAAGGAACATAAGTGCTACAACATTGCCGGAACAGGGCCCCGACATACCCATAATGTCTATAACAAAAATGCATACCAAGACCACGGCAAGTCCGGAGAAGGGATCTCGCCAATAACCGCTGAACTGGACAGCCTACTGTGGTGGGGGAGCTACGTCTACCTATCTATCAGGACCTGCAGCACGACATGCAGCGTCCACAAATAAAAAGGACGTCAGTACGAATAAAGTACTGAGTATGTGAGGCAAGAAAGCATAAGTAAGAACAGTAATGTAAACAGGGATAGAGAATATACAACCTGTGACATCTGGGTACCTCTGAGGGCTACTGACATGAAATACATGATACATACATATATATACATAAACTTTTAAAACATACGCCTTTGTGGGCATCACCATCATCATATCGTACCCGGCCATAATAGGCTCGGTAAAACGTACCCGGCCATCATAGGGCTCGGTAGAATCGTACCCGGCCACGTGGAGCTCGGTAAAACCCAACTGATCAGTGGTTGCACAATAGGTGCCGTACCCGGCCGACTATAGCGCGGCTCGGTAGAGTAAAATAGATACATATATATGATGCATGCTGGACTCATTGGAATCACATTTTGAACCTTTCGGAGTGACATAAGGTTGGTATCCTTCGTACACGTTATTAGGATTAACTCTTCATCAAGAATCTTATAAGAATCAGGAACTACCAACAACATTGATAATATAAGAATAAGAGAAGTAACATCAATATCAATCATTTCATAAGAAGGGCAGCAATGTAAGTACTGCTAGCTTCTAAGAGTAGAGTATCTTTGGGAGCTCGTTCATTACATTATGTACAATCGGAGTCGTGCAAAAGAATGAAGGGGATAGCCTCACATACCTTGTATATACTGCCCAACCTCAAGCTATGCAAATGTCACGACTCCTTAGTCTACAATAAGACAAATGACACTATCATTATCGTTTAAGCGTCGTAACTATTATGTATCGACCACAACCTATTTTACGATGAAACGGACAGCACCTCCCCTATTTATATGACTTCCCACAAGTCAATACAATCACCAAACAGCCCAAACAACATCATTAATAATCATATCGAGCCTCCAAAATAGTCCACCAACCAACAACATTACTACCAAGCCTTTCGATATATATTTCACAAGTTCTAGCTTCAACGACTTAGCTGCAACTTGGATAATCTTAAATATATATAGAGTAAGAGGTTCCTTACCTTTAAACAGAAAGAACAACTCCAATTTGACCTTAATTTTCCACGAAATATCCCTTCAATTCTGCCACAAGAACAAGGAAGCGAAACTAGCAATTAATTCGGGTTTTTCGGCACTAGAATTAATTTAGAAGACTTGAAATCACCTAGGGTTGATATTAAAAACTTGAAGGTGTATTTACAGGACATAAAACACTTAAAACAACCTCCCACACGAGCTGGAACAACACAAAAATCAGCAACAACAAGAAGAACAAGAAACTTACTAGCGCCACGGGATTCCCGACATTTGATTTGTGTTGTTTGCCCTTTGTTTGGGTCTTGGATCATGAGAGAACCTTGAGAGACTGTTTTTAGGGTTATAAGGTCTGAATATACTGAAAAATAATGACTTAAAACGGGGTTGAGGTATCTTATATATGTCCATATGTCTTAAACCGCCTTTGTGGGCCCCATAGAGAGCAGCTTGGCGCACTCTCGCGAAAACGCGAATATCTCTCTATTACGAGATCGTATTGAAGAACGGTTTAATGCGTTGGAAACTAGACTCATAGATATTCAATTTGATAGGTAGATCACCCCATAATTCCAAGCACATTTAGAGAAAAATGCAGTAACATTTGACCTAAAGTTTAAGTAAAATTATAAACCTAAGTTGCGACAACTTTTATCTACTTTTATTTCATAACTCGCTTGACTTCAAGACTTATGATGCGGATATTATATGATTAAAATACATTAAAACAAGACCTCTTGGGACAATTAATCACCTCTAGTGTTACCCGAAAATACGGGTTACAATATCCTTGATTCGTTTAACTTCAAATACTTGTTAACCACTCTTATACACTCTTGTATCGTTTAAGACCAATAGGATTAACTTCTTATCATCTCAAAGATAATCTCTTCTTGGATTTACGTCGACTAACTTACGGCGTGATCTATGGTATGCGAATTTTGGTTGTAACACCCTCTCCCCCTTAGGAACATTCGTCCTCGAATGTAAGGGTTTATGGGGTGTCTAACTCATTGTGGATTCCGACGGAGATTTCCGGCTGAGTTTCCCCTATAAAATGGACACTATCCAAACTTGCAAGCAGTTAAACCTAACCTATGGCCTTACAAGACTATACAAAGCATTATGGATATGTACATTATCTGCATATTACCATTTTGTATTAAAAAAAGAGTATTCACAAGCTATTGCTTACCTCATAGAGCCGTTTCACCTTATAATGCGTCCTTCTTTCCCCGGCATCCTCGTTATCTTCACTCTGGAATAGGTAAGGGTATTTAGACTTCATCTCCTCTTCTGCTTCCCATGTCATTTCTTCTATATTCTTGTTCCTCCATAATACTTTCACGGAAGCTACATCCTTTGTTCTCAGCTTGCGGACTTGTCGATCTAATATAGCCACTGGCACTTCATCATATGATAGATCCTTTGTAACTTGTACATCTTTGATAGGGACGACCCGAGAAGGGTCTCCAATACATTTCCTCAACATAGATACATGGAATACCGGGTGGACAAATTCCAATTCAGATGGCAATTCTAACTCGTAAGCAACCTGTCCAATTCGTCGAAGAATTTTGTACGGCCCAATATACCGCGGACTCAACTTACCCTTCTTCCCAAAATGCATAACACCCTTCATCGGCGAGATCTTCAGGAAAACCCAATCACCAACCTCAAATTCCAGATCACGACGTCGGACGTCGGAATAAGACTTTTGCCTGCTTTGTGCCGTCCTCAGTCGCTCTTGTATCACTTTCACCTTCTCAATGGCTTGGTGAATCAAATCTGGCCCATATAATTCTGTCTCACCGACTTCGAACCATCCAACTGGTGATCTACATCTCCTCCTGTACAGTGCCTCATACGAGGCCATTTTAATACTGGAATGGTAGCTATTATTGTAGGCAAATTCTAAAAGTGCCAGATGGTCATCCCAATTCCCCTTGAAATCTAGAACACATGCTCGTAGCATATCTTCAAGCGTCTGGATGGTACGTTCAGCCTGTCCGTCAGTCTGCGGATGGAATGCAGTGCTGAGATTTACTTGTGTGCCTAAACCCTTCTGAAAAGACCTCCAAAAGTTAGCCGTAAATTGAGCTCCTCGGTCTGATATAATAGATACCGGCACACCATGAAGCCTAACAATCTCCTTGATATACAACTTCGCATAATCTTCAGCCGTGTAAGTTGTCTTAACTGGCAGAAAATGGGCAGATTTTGTAAGTCGATCAACTATCACCCAGATGGAGTCAAACTTATGATAAGAGCGAGGTAATCCAATAATGAAGTCCATATTAATCACCTCCCATTTCCAGGTCGGAATCTCTATATTCTGAATCAATCCACTAGGTTTCTGATGCTCGATCTTTACTTGTTGACAATTAGGACACTGGGCTACAAATTCTGCAATAGACTTCTTCATGTTATCCCACCAATACTGCTCCTTAACGTCATGATACATCTTTGTCGAGCCAGGATGGATAGAATATCGGGACTGGTGAATCTCAATCATAATCTTCTCTCGCAACCCTGCCACACTAGGTACACATAATCGGCCCTGGTATCTCAGTGTCCCATCTCCTCCGATCTTGAAAGCTGTAATCTTACACTGCTGAATTCCCTCTCTCAATCTTACTAAGGTAGGATCTTCATATTGCCGTGCTTTTACCTCGGCTACCAAAGATGATTCTGCTGTATTCTGTACAGTAACACCTCCGTCATCAGAGTCCAACAATCTGATTCTCATATTGGCCAGCTGGTGAAGCTCTTTGGTCAACCCTTGTCTACCTGCCTCAATATGTATTAAGCTTCCCATTGACTTACGGCTGAGAGCGTCTGCCACAACATTAGCTTTACCGGGATGGTACAATATCTCGACATCGTAGTCTTTCAGTAATTCAAGCCACCTACGTTGCCTCAAATTCAACTCCTTCTGCTTGAAGATGTATTGTAAACTCTTGTGATCTGTGTAGATGTCAACATGGACGCCGTATAAGTAGTGCTGCCATATCTTCAAAGCATATATTACTGCAGCCAATTCCAAATCATGAGTCGGGTAATTCTTTTCATGCTTCTTCAATTGTCTTGATGCATAAGCAATCACCTTCCCATGTTGCATCAATACGCACCCCAAAATTATACCTGAGGCATCACAATATACCACATAACCTTCTGTTCCTTCTGGGAGAGTGAGCACTAGCGCGGATGTCAATCGATTCTTTAGCTCCTGAAAACTATATTCACAAGCATCAGACCACTGGAACTTGGTAGCTTTCTGTGTTAACTTAGTCAATGGTGCTGATATAGAGGAAAACCCTTCTACAAACCGCCTATAATATCCTGCTAGCCCCAGGAAGCTGCGGACTTCTGACGGTGTTGTAGGTCTCGGCCAATTCTTCACTGCATCGATCTTCTAAGTGTCGACACTAATACCCTCATCAGATATCACATGGCCAAGGAATGCTACTGAGTTCAGCCAGAATTCACATTTAGAGAGCTTAGCATATAACTTATGATCCTGAAGGGTCTGTAATACTATCCGCAAGTGGCCCGCATGTTCCGCCTCCGAACGAGAATACACCAGAATGTCATCAATGAATACGATCACGAACACATCAAGATAGGGCCTGAATACACTATTCATGAGATCCATAAAAGCTGCTGGGGCATTTGTTAGCCCGAACGACATCACCAAGAACTCAAAATGCCCATATCTTGTCCGGAAGGCCGTCTTTGGAATATCCTTCTCCTTAACCCTCACCTGATGATACCCTGAACGCAAGTCAATCTTGGAGAAATACTTGGCACCCTGGAGTTGGTCAAACAGGTCATCAATTCTTGGAAGTGGATACTTGTTCTTTATTGTAAACTTATTCAACTGTCGATAATCGATACACATCCTTAACGACCCATCTTTCTTCCGCACGAACAAGACTGGCGCACCCCAAGGTGAAGTGCTAGGCCTAATGAAACCCTTATCCAGCAAGTCCTTCAACTGTGCCTTCAACTCTCGCAACTCTGTCGGGGCCATCCTGTATGGAGGGATAGAGATCGGTTGAGTGTCAGGCAATGCATCAATGCTAAACTCAATCTCCCTTTCAGGAGGAAGGCCTGGGAGTTCATCTGGGAAAACATCTGGAAATTCATTGACCACGGGGATTAATTGTAGAGTAGGCGGCTTCGCCTCCGCATCCCTAACGCGAACAAGATGATAAATGTAACCTTTTGAGATCATCTTCCTTGCCTTAAGATAGGAAATAAACCTACCTTTCGGCGTAGCAATGTTCCCCTTCCATTCAATGGCGGGTTCACAAGGAAACTGAAACCTAACCATCTTCGTACGACAGTCAACATTTGCATAGCATGAGGCCAACCAGTCCATTCCCATTATCACATCGAAATCAACCATTTCTAACTCAAATAAATTTGCCGAGGTTTGACGACTACAAATCATCACAGTGCAACCTTTATATACCCTTCTAGCAATCACAGAATCTCCTATCGGAGTGGATACCGCAAGTGGTTTACTTATCAATTCAGGTTCAATGCCAAACTTATTAGCCACAAAGGGTGTAACATATGATAAGGTAGATCCTGGATCAATTAGCGCATATACATCATAAGAAAACATAGACAATATACCTGTAACAACATCCGGAGATGACTCGAGATCTTGTCAGCCTATTAGAGCATCGGTTCGATTTTGAGCACCACTCGAACTCGGCACTGAACCTCTACCTCTACCATGACCTGTCGACTGTTGAAAACCTTGTGCTGGAGGTCGAACTGATGAGGAAGAACCAGACACAGATCCAGTCGGTTGAGCCATACCACCACCTCCTCTGTTAGGACAATCCCACATCATATGGCCACACTGTCCGCAAGAATAGCACGCATCGGAACCTCGACGGCACAGTCCAAAGTGGGCCTTGCCGCACTGATCACAACGAGGTGTTGGGGGTCTCGTCTGACTAGTATCTCTATCAAATTGTGAGCCCGATGCCCTCAAACTCTGACCTGAACTAGAATAGGTAAATCAATCATACCGAGGCCTCTGAAACTTTGGAGGAGCACTAGCTACAGGTAGCGCCGAACTCCTCGAAGATTGGGGCCTGATACTGCCTCTGAACTCATCAGAATACCCTGCAAATCTCGCCCTCTTATGCTGGCCCCTATCCTGCTCCCTATCTGCCCTTTGCTGGTGCTTACGATCCTCTAGGGTCTGGGTATAAGCCTGAATACGGGAAATATCCATGCCCTCTACTAAGGAGGCTGTTGTGCACTCATTTATCAGATATGGTCCCAACCCGTTCACGAACAGATGCACTCTATCACTCATCTCGGCCACCATATGGGGAGCATACCTTGCTAAAGAATCAAACTGCATACTATACTCTCGTACACTCATATTACCCTGTCGAAGGTTCAAGAACTTATCAGCTCTAGCTCGTCGTATCTCAACTGGCAAGTAGTGACGAAGAAAGGCCTCAGAAAATTCCTTCCACACGGCTGGAGGAGCGTTCGGACCCCTAGATCTCTCCCAACTATCATACCAAAAAACCGCTAAATCCTGTAACCGATAAGAAGCCAACTCTACTGCCTCCGTATCACTAGCATGCATAACCCGCAATGTACGATGAATCTGATCAATAAATGTTTGTGGGTCCTCCTTGGGGTCTGATCCGGTAAACACTGGAGGGTCTAGATTAATAAAATCACGAACTCTCGCACTAACCGGTTTATCAGCAGCACCGGTATTCTGCCTCTGAGCCTGAGCAGCTACCAAGCTAGTCAACAATTGCACCGCACTGCGCATATCGTGGTCTGTAGTGCTAGACGGAGGAACTGGATGTACTGGGTGCCTCCTAATATCCTCTGGAGGAGACGGAGAGGTATGAGACGGCATCTCACTCTGAGCCTCACTTTGGCCTGCTCTGGCTGGAGGCACCTGAATGTTACCCTCTCCCACAGCTGTATCAAGCCGTTTACTAATTGCTTGCTTCCTAGTCGAAGGCATCGCTGAAATAAAACAAGGTGAATATTAGATATGAACACTTACTACTCAACTCTACGCACGATCTAGATTCAGGAAGAAGGTAACAACCCTAGATGTCACGTAGCCTCCTGATTATAAATGTGGCGCGCTACACATCCATAATCAAAACTCTACTAGACATGGCTCATAGACATCCCCTAGGACAGACTTGCTCTGATACCAAGTTTGTCACGACCCAACTGGAGGGTCATGACTAGCACCCGGGCCATACTTGCCGAGCACCAACGTACATTTTATCTAACCTTCCTTATTATCTTTAAGGGCCGACAAGATCAATATAAATAGTAGACATGGATCATGAACATCCAACAATGAAAGATAATATCATGAACATACATAACATGGGACGACAAGACTGTCAAGAAACTATATATAAGGTACGAGCTATCATGATGCCATGAAAGACTATACAACAAAAATCAGCCGAAAAGGCATTCTAAACCATACATAAGTCGACACCTGTCTATGAGCCTCTAAAGGAACATAAGTGCTACAACATTGCCGGAACAGGGCCCCGACATACCCATAATGTCTATAACAAAAATGCATACCAAGACCACGGCAAGTCCGGAGAAGGGATCTCGCCAATAACCGCTGAACTGGACAGCCTACTGTGGTGGGGGAGCTACGTCTACCTGTCTATCAGGACCTGCAGCACGACATGCAGCGTCCACAAATAAAAAGGACGTCAGTACGAATAAAGTACTGAGTATGTGAGGCAAGAAAGCATAAGTAAGAACAGTAATGTAAATAGGGATAGAGAATATACAACCTGTGACATCTGGGTACCTCTGAGGGCTACTGACATGAAATACATAATACATACATATATATACATAAACTTTTAAAACA
The DNA here is from genome assembly GCF_000390325.3 of Nicotiana tomentosiformis. Taxonomy (NCBI): domain Eukaryota; kingdom Viridiplantae; phylum Streptophyta; class Magnoliopsida; order Solanales; family Solanaceae; genus Nicotiana; species Nicotiana tomentosiformis. The sequence continues at coordinate 100,193,274 of NC_090814.1, read as the reverse complement.
TACGCCTTTGTGGGCATCACCATTATCATATCGTACCCGGCCATAATAGGCTCGGTAAAATGTACCCGGCCATCATAGGGCTCGGTAGAATCGTACCCGGCCACGTGGAGCTCGGTAAAACCCAACTGATCAGTGGTTGCACAATAGGTGCCGTACCTGGCCGACTATAGCGCGGCTTGGTAGAGTAAAATAGATACATATATATGATGCATGCTGGACTCATTGGAATCACATTTTGAACCTTTCGGAGTGACATAAGGTTGGTATCCTTCGTACACGTTATTAGGATTAACTCTTCATCAAGAATCTTATAAGAATCAGGAACTACCAACAACATTGATAATATAAGAATAAGAGAAGTAACATCAATATCAATCGTTTCATAAGAAGGGCAGCAATGTAAGTACTACTAGCTTCTAAGAGTAGAGTATCTTTGGGAGCTCGTTCATTACATTATGTACAATCGGAGTCGTGCAAAAGAATGAAGGGGATAGCCTCACATACCTTGTATATACTGCCCAACCTCAAGCTATGCAAATATCACGACTCCTTAGTCTACAATAAGACAAATGACACTATCATTATCGTTTAAGCGTCGTAACTATTATGTATCGACCACAACCTATTTTACGATGAAACGGACAGCACCTCCCCTATTTATATGACTTCCCACAAGTCAATACAATCACCAAACAGCCCAAACAACATCATTAATAATCATATTGAGCCTCCAAAACAGTCCACCAACCAACAACATTACTACCAAGCCTTTCGATATATATTTCACAAGTTCTAGCTTCAACGACTTAGCTGCAACTTGGATAATCTTAAATATATATAGAGTAAGAGGTTCCTTACCTTTAAACAGAAAGAACAACTCCAATTTGACCTTAATTTTCCACGAAATATCCCTTCAATTCTGCCACAAGAACAAGGAAGCGAAACTAGCAATTAATTCGGGTTTTTCGGCACTAGAATTACTTTAGAAGACTTGAAATCACCTAGGGTTGATATTAAAAACTTGAAGGTGTATTTACAGGACATAAAACACTTAAAACAACCTCCCACACGAGCTGGAACAACACAAAAATCAGCAACAACAAGAAGAACAAGAAACTTACTAGCGCCACGGGATTCCCGACATTTGATTTGTGTTGTTTGCCCTTTGTTTGGGTCTTGGATCATGAGAGAACCTTGAGAGACTGTTTTTAGGGTTATAAGTTCTGAATATACTGAAAAATAATGACTTAAAACGGGGTTGAGGTATCTTATATATGTCCATATGTCTTAAACCGCCTTTGTGGGCCCCATAGAGAGCAGCTTGGCGCACTCTCGCGAAAACGCGAATATCTCTCTATTCCGAGATCGTATGGATGAACGGTTTAATGCGTTGGAAACTAGACTCATAGATATTCAATTTTATAGGTAGATCACCCCATAATTCCAAGCACATTGAGAGAAAAATGCAGTAACATTTGACCTAAAGTTTAAGTAAAATTATAAACCTAATTTGCGACAACTTTTATCGACTTTTGTTTCATAACTCGCTTGACTTCAAGACTTATGATGCAGATATTATATGATTCAAATACATTAAAACAAGACCTCTTGGGACAATTAATCACCTCTAGTGTTACCCGAAAATACGGGTTACAACATCCTTGATTCGTTTAACTTCAAATACTTGTTAACCACTCTTATACACCCTTTTATCGTTTAAGACCAATAGGATTAACTTCTTATCATCTCAAAGATAATCTCTTCTTGGATTTACGTCGACTAACTTACGGCGTGATCTATGGTATGCG